>NC_088644.1:47743403-47748425 GCF_964019385.1 Sycon ciliatum
GAATTTGAAGTTTATTGCATTCCCATTGAAATACTCGGTACCATGCGTTTTAGTCAAAATTAGAAGGGTGATTTTTCATATTGGCGTTCCGACAAACGGCGAATTTTCGAACGGATGTCGGATAATTTGGACAATTTGGCAGCACTGCTGATGAGGCATATACATGTAGAGAATTATATTTGATCGCAAAATGCAACTGCTTACAGTTCATCGGGGCATGACTGCGGACGGTGTAGTCGTTTTCCCTGGTCGAACGATGTCAGAAGCATGAACACTGGTATATTGCTGTAGGGCATCTCACCTAGCAGGACACATCCACATACACCCATATCCACACACACCCATATCCACATACACCCATATCCACATACACCCATATCCACACACGATATCCACACACGTCATATCCACATACACCCATATCCACACATGCCCACACACATCCACACACATCCACATGAACACACCTTGACCTTTGACGCCCATCGCCGGAGGCGATGATAGCAATGCTACGGCAGAAGCCATAGCAACTTGTGCTGGGATTACACCATTCAACAGCTTGCAAGGCTGAAGAATTGACCGTCACTATTCAGCCTGGTCTACACCATACAGCTATTTGGAGTGACATTTTCTGGCCAGTGAATCCCTATTTTTGGTCTTTTTCATTTTTTTTTCCCCCGCACACACATCACACCACATACTCCGGCATGCACTGGCTGTTGGTAACCACTTTTTTCATGAACACACACATCCACATGAACACACGCGCACACACACACACACACACATGATAGAGATAGTGAGACAGAGAGAAAGAGAGAGACCGAGTGGGAGAGAGAGGTAGAACTGCAGAGTTAATAAACTAGGATGAAGACAGACACACCGCAGCCAGAAAACTACTCAGCAACACGAACAAGTTGTTCCTTACCACTGGTCAACACCTCCCAGAGCAGAACTCCAAAGGCCCAGCTGTGAATAATATAACATACAGCCAAGCCAGAACAGGAATTTCTACAGTGCTGCTCAATAAAATCAAACGCAAACTTGACTCGCGTGACTGGATTTCATAGGGCATCGCTGTACATCATGCAATCCCACAAGTGTGAATAAGAGTAGAATAAATTGAAACATGTTCTCGTTATCTATCAATCAACAGCAGTCAAATGAGGGCACCTGTTCTAAAGTGCTCACCAAAAAAACAAAAAATGCACGTAGCCCTGTATTCAATCAGTGTGAGTGAAATCTATGCTAAACGCCAGCGTGGCATATAGCAAGTAAAACACATGCTTTCAACTCACACATCGCTCTTGCTACTGAACACTCCATCCTTGATGCATTCTGGTGCCATCCACTTCAACGGTAATGCTCTCTACAAACACCCATACACGCATAATATACACACACGTATGAGCACACGCACACACACACACACACACACATTCACATGTACACACACACACACACACACATATGTGATCACACACATGTGCACGTGCATGCGTGCGCACCCCCCAACACAACCTCCCCCCCCCCCCCCCACACACACACACTAGTCGAGTAGTGGTCCGAAGTTGCATGTAACCAACTTGCACGTTACAGCTGGCAATGAAGATAACCTCCAAGAAACACATAACAGAACAATTACACCTGCTCGTTGGACAGACAGCATACTAACTGTTATTCAAAGTGTGGCTTCTAGTCGTGGAGAAGTGATTCAATTTTCAAACAACCAGTAATGGTGCTTACAGGGGTTTTGGAGTGGTACATTTGATCATCAAACAGTTTCCGGGACAGACCAAGGTCCGATATCTTTGCTTCAAGAAACTCCTCGGAGAGCTCTCGGATGAGGATGTTCCGCGCTGCCAAGTCTCTATGGACAATCTAGAAACGCATCAAAACACCAGCACAGACGCATCAAAACACTAAAATACTCACGTGCATACACACACACACATGTTATGGGAACTGCAGCTCTCGTAATGGGAGAGAAACAGCCTGATTGATGGAGACAGAGGGACAGCGACAGACAGAGGGACAGACAGAGAGACAGAGGCAGAGAGAGAGAGAGAGAGAGCATGAGGCCGTAGCATGGGTCTTTGCTGTTCAGGTAACGTTCTCGTAGTGGTGCGAGATCAAGCGGCCTCACCCGCTCACTGTCGCCTACCCCTCCTGACAACACCTGGTATTAGGCGTCGAAGCTTCATACACATGTTCTCCACCTAAGACCAGTCGGTGTGTACGGCAATACAGTCGCTCACACGGGATCACTACATCATGTGACGTTTGTGCGAAGAGCTGGAAAGCCCACTAAAATGCATTTCATTACTTTTCGGATAATGGCCAAAAGGATTCACTTTTTGTGCAGTTTGTATCGTAATCCATTTTTGGGTTCCAGTTTTGAAATGGTTCTATTCCGATTGTCAGATAAGTGCTAAATTTGAGAAAATCAGATTTTCAGCCCAGTGTAATCAAAAGGTCTACGGGCACCACCAGGCAAAATTTAACATCCACAGTATGACTAGAACCATAACGCTGATCAGTGCCATGTGAATGTTTGAGTTGTTGAGGAAGCTCTGAATAAAGTGAATAGTTGCCAAATGACATTTACACACAACCTGAGGAAAGTAGGTAGTTGCATATCAATCAACAAACATCTGGGTTGGAGGTTTGACCATCAGGCGCGTGCTCGGCGATGGGCACGGGGGGCACGTGCACCCCCAAAAATTTTCAATCTGGGTAATTGCAATTGTAATGTATGCAAATATGCTCTAAAATTCAAGAAAGGTTGCAAACAAATTGCAGAAAATTGCCGGGGGCCGGGGGGGGGATCCCCTCGGCTCCCGTGCACCCCCCTAGTTGGGGGGCCGAGCACGCCCCTGACCATGCAAGCAACATAGCTTCTTAATATACAGGTCTTGCCTCGTTATAACGAGACCGGTTTGTACATGTACATAAACCCCGTTAGTAAAATAGAAATCTGAAATCCCCTGGCAAAACACGTGGTCTATACCACTGTTTACAGGTCCGGATAGAACATACCTGCTTTTCCGCCAGGAACTCCATGCCTTTGGCCACCTGAAGACTAACATCGGTGATCTTCGAGAGCGGTAGAATAGTTTCGACGTTCTTCAACACCACCACGGTGGACTTGAGTCGACGGAGGTACGAGTGGAGATCTCCACCACACATGTACTCCATGATTATACACGGACTGCCTGCAGACACAGATGTAAGCAACAGCACAGTCCACGTATAGTCAGTGAGTGCGTTCGATTTTTCCCAAGAATCGATTCGAATCCATTCATCAATAGCCCCTGACTATTCTCATCACCTGATGTGAATAGGATAAATCGATTACGAACCGATTCCAGGGCTCCTTTCGAACGACGTGATTCCATTCATGAATCGATTCATGGCAGTACACGAACGCACCCGTCCACATACATTCAGTAAACACTCTTATCTCGGTTATCCGGACCCCGAAGTTACGGGTACTTCGGTCTACCGGACACCCTTTGGGCGAATTCCAGTGGAAATATTACTACTCTTTTTGTCACTTTTTGTGTAAATACTGATGTCATATTAAATTATGCCATAATATCCATGGCCTTTCCCGATCAAAATGCACGTGATTCGGAGTTACGGACATTTCAATGTTACGGGCAGTGCCCAGTCCCGGACCGCCCGGATAGACGAGGTATGAGTCTAAGGCAATAGGCAATCGGTTCAGCCTGTCACCCTGGAGACTCACAACACCAGTTACCAATGAATGGAAAGCTGCTTTGTTCCACGCAGGCCTCGCAGGTGTGAAACCCCATCACCCAGAGCCTTACCTAGAAGTAGACCACCAAACAGAGTAGCGACTACATTGGGATGGTGTTCAAGGCTTTCCATGAGGATCAACTCAGCATAGAGTCCTTCCATGGCTGTTTGACTTTCTGTGGAAGCTGAAGACACAACATGCAGTTGAAGAAGAAAGAAGTAAGAAGAGAAGACACATAGCATCAATCTAAGCAAGGCTCATATGTGAATACCGTACTTGGCACGATAAGTGACCATTGGGCACTATGTTTTCAATGCCCATCACAGATGGGGCACTATTCAGGAGAGGGCACTATTCAAGAGAGGGCACTATTTTTCAATGCTGGCACTTTTCATCGTCCAGCATTTAAAACAAAAAGAAGCCAACTGTGAACTATCACGACTCAACAGAAACAGCAACAAGAACTACGATTTTGATCCTTAAACCACCAGTGCAATGAGATGGACAAGAACAGTGCTCGGCCAAAGAACACCAAACCTGCATATGCGCTCGGTTACAAGCCAGGGAGGCACTATTAAAAAAGGGATATATTTTTTCACTGGCTCTTAGAGACTGGGCCACTACTCGAGATAGAGCACTATTCAAGAGAGAGAGAGTTCTTATCGCGCGAGTACGAGGTCCTTCTGTATTATTATTTCTCGTTCAAACTGAATTAAAACGTTTCTTCAGAATTCCCAAACTCCATTGCAGCGTATTTCTTGCACTTGAAAAAAAATGTTTCAAGTGCAAACTGAATCACTTCTATAATAGATAGTTCTACTTCGAAGCATACCAGATGAAAGGCCGTAGATCTCAAAACCAAAATTGCAAACCCAGATACATCACAACAGATGTAAAACTTTGCTTGGTAAACCGGTGCTAGGAATTCCACTTCTGTCACCCGCAGTTGTCAATTCGGATATTGAAGATCCTTCAAATCAAAATTTGGATACTCTACTGTAATTACAGAAATTTTCGGGGCTCAAAATTGTGGGTGTGGTGCGCCTACCACTCACCCTTAATCTTCTTAACGGCCACAACTTGGGATTCACGATTCTCCATTCCTGGTATGTTGGCATTCTTCGTGATAGTGGCCTTGTAGACGACACCATACCGACCTCCACCAACCCTCTCACCAATGTCCAATATGGACGGAGAGATGATCTGTAGGTGCAGTGAGAACAAACAGCCAAAGAGAGAGAGAGAGAGAGAGAGAGAGA
>NC_088644.1:47748625-47773625 GCF_964019385.1 Sycon ciliatum
GTTGTAACCGGACCTGTAAACAGTTATATAGACCACGTTTCGCCAGGGGATTTCAGATTTCTATTTACTAACGGGGTTTATGTAGTAACCGGACTCGTTATAATGAGGGAGGACCTGTACCATGTACCGTTTGTAAGTGTTCGTTTCTGAGGGAGGGCGGTTGAAGAGAAATGACTAGTTTTCGTTTCTATAATAAGTATCGATATTAAATTTTATGGATGGTCCCTAAGTTATAATAAAGTGTAGCTTAACTCTAATATCTGCTCTTTCTTTACTCCATCATCTCCCACAGGCCATTAGTCTACATACAACAGCTCGAAGGGAGGTGAACGAAATAACCTTTTCTTTCCTTTTTGAAAGTTGGTGGGATTGAACTGGCCCAGAGGGGCTCTGCTTTAGTGCCCAATATGGAATTAAAGTTCAACTTTGGTGAATTGCCAGAAAGTAAGCAATGCAGTCTGCAATTTCTTGACTCAGGGGCGTCAGAAGGAATTTTAGTGTGGCACGGTCAGCCATCTGAAGTACAATTTACTCGTGGGGGAGTGGGGACTGAGCCGAAATTTTTGGAAATTTAAATCCCAGATCATGTGTTTTATTGATTTACGGTGTAACGGGGGCAAGAAGTGGTACGGTCAATACCGTAGTGACCGTACCGTGTCCAACGCCCCTGGTTGTGCTCGTGAAAATGATAAAAATAATTATTATCATGACTTGGTGTGTGTGTGTGTGTGTGTGTGTGTGTGTGTGTATGTGTGTGTGTGTGTGTGTGTGTGTGTGTGTGTGTGTGTGTGTGTGTGTGTGTGTGTGTGTGTGTGTGTGTGTGTGTGTGTGTGTGTGTGTGTGTGTGTGTGTGTGTGTGTGCAGTCTTCTGTTCCGGGTGTACGGGTCCGCTACCGTGTCGGCAGGAAGCTTGTTGGGGATCGGACCGCCAAGTCTCGACTGGCCTCCACTGACGTCACAGAGTCCCAGTTTGCTGATGATGCGGCTCTCTACACCACCTCTTTGAGCCACCTGGAGACGATGACAAACGAGTTTGTGTCCTGTGCTTCGGGTGGGGGTCTAACTGTGAGCGTCCAGAAGACCAAGGCCATGGCGGTGAACTGCTCTCACCCGCCACCTTCCATTGATCTTCAGGATGGAGGAAGCGTGGAGGTTGTGGACAGCTTTACCTATCTTGGCAGTGTCCTGAGTGCAGACGGTGCTCTGGACAAGGAGCTCACCTCCCGTCTTGCCAAGGCCTCTCGTGCTTTTGGCGCTCTCCAAAAGCCAATCTTCGGGTGTAGCGGCCTATCCATTAAGTCTAAGCGTCTTGTCTACAAGGCCATTGTCCTCCCTACCCTCTTCTATGGAGCAGAGACTTGGCCCATGAAGGCCCGGCAGATGAATCGCCTGAATCTGTTTCATCGCTCATGTGTCCGTTCCATCTTGGGAGTCTCAAGGAGCGATCAGCACTCCCGTCATCTTAATACTGCTGATCTAGCCCAGAGAGCGCGTCTTCCTGAGGACATTGGCGCTCTCCTGCGTGAGTACCGTCTGCGTTGGCTGGGTCATGTTGCCCGTATGGACGCGGCCCGGATTCCTCAACAAGTGTTGTTTGGTGAGCTCGAAGCAACCAGACCACGGCATGGGCCAAAGAAGCGTTGGCGAGACACGATTGTCGGTGATCTGCGCTCGCTGGATATTCCGGAGTCCGAGTGGTATCGGCTCGCACAAGATCGCCCGGAATGGCGCAGGCGGGTTCATCAACATCGTCTTCCTCCCCCGGCACCGAAGGACTTTCATTGCGCATGCGGCAGAGCGTTTAGGAGAAGTGGCGATTTGAAGCGTCACATCAGGTACTGCCCAACTCAGTAGCCTATCATCTCCACTGGAGATGGGGCGTCAAAGGTCAAAGGTCAAAGGTGTGTGTGTGTGTGTGTGTGTGTGTGTGTGTGTGTGTGTGTGTGTGTGTGTGTGTGTGTGTGTGTGTGTGTGTGTGTGTGTGTGTGTGTGTGTGTGTGTGTGTGTGTGTGTGTGTGTGTGTGGCAGTTCATCGCTGCCAGCCTGCACTCCCTGAACATGCAGATACGGCATTGACGGCGTCTCTCGCTAGTTGCTGCTTCCAGCATTGTCAACGCTGCAATCGCTGCTTCAAGTCCCGGGCTGGTTTTAACCGCCATAACTGCAACCGTGGAAAACGTCTTGCTGCAGCCGATAGGGAATCACTGCCGCTGATCTGCATGCATTGCCCGAAACGTTTCCGACGACAGCAAGATTTGACGAGGCACCAGAAGTCCTGCCAATGACGGTGCACTCCAAACTCTGGCCCCCTCCGGGGGTGACATTGCCCAATGGGCAGTCATGCTATAGTAGTAGTAGTAGTAGTAGTGTGTGTGTGTGTGTGTGTGTGTGTGTGTGTGTATGTGTGTGTGTGTGTGTGTGTGTGTGCGCGCGCGTGTGTGTGCGTGTGTGTGTATTTGAAAATTTTCATTCACTCGTGGTATTCACTAGCTCTGAGGTGGATGTTGCTGGGAATTTAATAATAATAATAATTATTATTAGCTTGTAGTGAGCCGAAAATACCTAGCTTTCACAACTTACAAGTGACGTTGTCCACAAGTGCACGAGCGCACGGACATCAGCAAGGGCAGCACCAATTCCATACAAGCCACGGCTGGGTCCACTCAGTACTTAGCTCCACAGTCGGTACGCAATCCAAGAGAGCACTGACTTCCCAAATAATTGCAACGATCACAAACTGAACAATTTTAAAATCAAAGCTAGGGAAACCGAGATTGCTCAAACTCAGTGAGGTGCTCAAGACGACATCCTACTGCTTCGGAACTGGTATCTAGAGATTGAAAGGTTCGGGTAGTCCATCTTTGCAAGGCAAATTATAATTATAGTACAATGTACTTCGAACTTCGACACCATCGTTCTGCCATGCCGATAAGAGAGATCAAAAGCGTCGGACTGCCACCAAAAGCGCAACCGAACGAAGCGCATGTACATGTACGCTCGTTATGGAAGATTTCACAAGTAAGTTACTTATTACTTCTCCGTTTGTACAGGAACAAGCTTGTCCCTGGCACCATACCCGTACACAAACATCCGCATTCCTTTTCTGTTGTTGTTGCAGAAGCCTGAGAAGGCCATCTTCCATATGAGGCAGTTCAAGAGTGGCAAACATGAGGTTTGACCTCCAAGTTCAGGGCGCCCATCGCAACATGCATTCAGCCTCGTGGGGTTTATGTGAGCCATGCTAGCAATACTTGGGGTGACGCCGCGACATACCATGTGCAAGGCCTGTCAACACGAGGTGGATGACGCGCGCGCGCCGGCGACATGAGGTTCTTCTGTACGTAGGTTGTGGCACACGCAGAGAAAATGCGTAAAAAGATCATAGGGGTCAAAAAAAGAGAAAATGCGTACTCGTACAGATATCTGGTGGGCATCGATCAAATGCAGGCAGAAAACTGCCAAATGTGGAAGGGGAAATTCCCAGTACACATTCCACGTGATTTCTCTACGGGAAGTAGAGCAGAACAGATTTTAAACACTGGCAAACTGTGATCCAGTCTGCACGGTGCTGCTGGGCAAACTTTGCAACCGTCAACGTATCCATAGTGACCTCCTGAAAATGCCAGGAAATGTTAAAATTTTGAATGTTCCTTTGTTCGAGCACTGCATTTGCATTACGCATTTTCAACAACCGACATGTTTGCTGGTGTGCAAAGATAATCGCGAGCAAAAGGGCCTCGGCCAAGATAAAAAAATCGGTTGCACGCGTGTGTCCAAGTTTATCGTATCCGAGTAAAACATCCTTGGAAACGTTACGATACAAGTGAGTTTACACGTTATGTGAATGGCTCAGTATAAAAGTTATAATACTATGGTCTCATTTACACAACGATTGAAAAACGTTTTTCAATCGTTTTCGAAACGTTTTTGCTGTTTACACGAAAACGATAATCGTGTACACTGCAACATGTTTTTCGGCGCGCAATGGTCACGTGCAATAAGTTGGCCTGGCGCAGGCTGGCAGCGGCATGTTTTGAGTACAAGGCTCGTACTAGTAAAAAGTT
Organism: Sycon ciliatum; assembly: GCF_964019385.1. NCBI lineage: Eukaryota > Metazoa > Porifera > Calcarea > Leucosolenida > Sycettidae > Sycon > Sycon ciliatum. The sequence continues at coordinate 47,752,690 of NC_088644.1, forward strand.
TTTGCCGTTTACACGAGAACGAAACGAAACGGAACGAAAACGATTGAAAAACACTTTGAAGCCGTTTTTCGTTTGAAACGTTTTTGAAACGTTTTTCAGCGTTGTCGTGTAAACGCTCTTATCAAAATCTGTGGAAGCGTATTCTTTTGAAAACGTTTTTGACAAAAACGTTTTTCAATCGTTGTCGTGTAAACGAGGCCTAAGGTGATTCACACGACAGGCAAATCCACGTTTAGAGGGAAATCACCATGGAGATATTCCTGCGGGCGACCAAATTTATGCGCGAGAATCAAAAGCGTCCATGGGCATTTTGCCCGCGGATGCACTCATCTGCGGGCATGTTTACGAACCTGTGAGTGTGAGATCGTACTATCGTACGGTAGTCTTATTTTTATCGAGGAACTGACAGCCTCTTGTACAGGCAAAACCAAAAATAGTTATTACCGGTATAATTACTTGCAAGTATGTAGCTAGCATGCACAGTACTGCGAGCAGTAACTATAATACACGAATAAAACAAGTGAAACTCAGTCCAAGCAACTTTCAAAATGTTGGTGTTTTTATTTTTAAAGCCAGTCAGATGCCTCAGGCCGCAGGCGTGCCTCCGCAGGCGTGCCTCCGCAGGCGTGCCTCCGCAGGCGTGCCTCCGCAGGCGTGCCTCCGCAGGCGTGCCTCCGCAGGCGTGCCTCCGCAGGCGTGCCTCCGCAGGCGTGCCTCCGCAGGCGTGCCTCCGCAGGCGTGCCTCCGCAGGCGTGCCTCCGCAGGCGTGCCTCCGCAGGCGTGCCTCCGCAATGACAACTGCAACTGGATCTCGCTGGAGGCAGCGGGACTTAGAGGATCTGGCACTACGCAAACACATGATGCTCGACCTCACCAGCGCAAAGCACAGCCGAGGTGCGAATCCACGCCATGGTGGCAGAATACTGGTCATTTCTCTTTTCAGAGATGAGAGCGGCCAAGCGCTTGTGCAAAACTGTTGCAGCTTTCCCGGCACTACCACTGGCCGACATGAGGACTGGCACGAAGGAGGCCCTCTCGACTTCCCGAGTTCTCTCCTATCTTCTCCTCTTCTCGCGTTCATGGCGGGCATACACAGCGGAGATTGAAGCAGCACGATTCGAAGCAGCATAGGGGTTGAAAACCTGTATATCAAACATTGTGCGTTCCAACCGGCCACCCCATAGCCCACTGGCAGCGATGTCGAGGCGAGCATTATCCTCTAAGGACGCAGACCGGAGGCCGAGAGAGCGGTTGCAGTTGAGGTTTCACGGATAACGAGAGAGCCACCTGGCGAATGAGGTCGGCGGTGACATCACGGATTTCATTGTGTCATAAAGACAGGAATCCACCGGTCGGGCAGGATAACGCGTAGGAGACGTCAAAGCGCGCATTGACACAAATGCAGGATGACGGCAAACGCTCCGGCACCCAGCCATAGCGCAACCACAGAACATCTCTAAACTCGAACTTAGAGAGACGAAAGCCATGGCAGGATAGAGGACGTGACGTCAGCAAAGCAGAGCTACCACGCTTGGAAGCAAGCTCAAGCTCAGCCGCATGTACCGCGCCTTCACCGCTCACAAACCTCTCCTTCAGCTGTTGCTGTGATGCCCGAGCTGCAGTGTGGACTTGGTGTTTGGCGGTCTTGGTAGCGTCTGCCACACCAGCTAGTGAGGGATCTGCCTTAACAATCCTTTCCCTGAGCTCATTAGTAACAGCTCGGGAGTGGGCATAGTGGCGAGATTGGCCAGGCCATGACGGAGGAATAGGCTTCACGAGTCTTCTCGGACAACATGGAGGCAATGCGCTTGTAGAGAGAAATAGCTGAATTGCCCATGCCATCATGTGCCGAGAAAACCACAGGAATGAAGCGTGCCCGCTCAACGTGTTGAATCCTTTCTCCGTAGGCCCGGCGCTTCTCATGCTCGTGTCGCTTGTAGCAGGATGCTGCAGATGATGAGCGATTTGATGGAGCGTGCGGATTGAAAGACCCGGATGTCCAGGTAGCTCCGTTCAAACCGCTCGCCATAGATTCCGCTCGCGACAACATCCAGCTGACCCAGGTCATCCCTCAGAGCTGTGCGATAACGCAAGTTCTCAAGGGCTGGAGGGTTGGCTCCACGTTCACGTCATGCGCCACACAACCGAGCAGCTGCGCCGTGAGATCCCTCACCTCATTGTGCCGCATGATAATGAAGCCGCCCGTAGCGCAGGAGAGAGCATGTGCAACAGTGAACGTTGCACCACACGAGCAGGTTGATGGCAGTCGGTCCGGGTGCCACCCATAGCGAAGCGCCAGCCCATCCCGAAACTGCCCCGTGGACAGGGTAAAGCCATGGCGTGCTAGTGGGCAGAAGCCAGCTAGAATCTCCTTTCTCGCTACCAAGCTCCATGGCACGCTTGACTGGGGAAGATGCATCATTTGCGAGCTCCATGGCACGGAGAGCCACCGACCTTCGCTGTTCACGCCGTACCTCACCTTTGCGGTCCCTGACCTCAGCCAATGACTCTCCCAGGATACCAGTGTGAGTGTTCATTATTTTGATGGACTAGCGCAGTAGTGATGTGCGGAGAAGCCGAGTGCTGAGTGGAGAGAGATGTAGAATCCGCCAGGGCAAGACCACCATGGCGACAGGGAAACCCAATGAGGCTACGGTACTCTTGGTTGATGTGTTGGCCAGTCAGCACTGGGATCAGCTCTGTAGTGATGTGTCGTTCCAGGCATCCCAGCTGCTCAGTCGCCATAGCTAGTGTTCGACAGCTGAAGGTCCATTTGTGCTGTAGGCCTCTGGTGAAGGCACTATATGCTGCTTGAGGTTGGGTGTGCGCATACCGGTACTCTGTGAGGATAGCTACCTCAGCAAGCCATTCCTCACACTGCCTCTGGACAAAGTTCTGGCAGTACTCCGGTGTGCCGATGGCAGCGCCAAGGTATCTATGGCCCTCCCCGGTTATGCGGATCCCTGAGCCGGCAAACACTCTTCGAGCTTCATCCAGACACTCAGGTTTAACTATGAGGACTGATTTTGAGGGATTGACTTGATAGCTGAAAGCTGGGCCCCGTTCCAGGAGGCGATCCCACCACACCTTCTGTCACACCATCTTGCCGCCAGCAGATGAGTAATCAGCATATCAATGATTATGTTGGCATGCCCCATCAGTAGCCACGCACGTGATCAAGGGGAGGATGCTGATGGCATAAATTGGCATAGCCAGCAGGTCACCCTACGTGGTTCACTCCCTTGAATGGATGGTTTCTTCCCCAACATGCAAGTTGGCGGGGCTGCGGTAGCAGTTGATGACAACCGTTGCTAGGGCTGGGAATTGCAGGCGGATGTTGTGAATACATGCCGCACGGTTGAGGCTGTTATAGGGGAAGTTAAGGCAAAAATTAAAATTTCACCAGTTGTAGTCTTCGGGGTACTGAGTCGAATGGTCTTGGTCCGAGAAAGCTGAGACGCTCCCTTCCTACTTGAATCCCAATCGAACTCGCGCACTTCCACCGAAACTGGGTGACTGCGCCCTACTAGATGGGGATTTGTATGCAAAATGTCACTAAAAGCGCCATTTCGTTCTTATAAAAGCACGGATGACCGCGATTGGCCCATATGTTGTAGTCTTTTGGACGCTGAGTCGACTGGTTTTGGTCCGAAAAGGCTGAGATGCAGCGTTCCTCCTTTATTCCCAATCGAACATGGTTGAACAAGCGGTCACGTGCTCCTGCGTACACCAGTCAGCTGGTCACCGTGCCTGCAGGGTACAACTTACTAGCCTGTTTGACCTTTTTTGGGTGCAGTCCTGTCACTCGAGTTGAACTCGAGTTGAACCTTGGTGTGAAAGTTGTCGCCTGCTGGCGTGGTGACCAGGTGATTTGGGCACCCAGGAGCACGTGACCACTTGTTCAGCCATGTTCGATTGGGAATAAAGGAGGAAAGCTGCATCGCAGTCTTTTCGGACCAAAACCAGTCGACTCAGCGTCCAAAAGACTACAACATATGGGCCAATCGCGGTCATCCGTGCTTTTATAAGAACGAAATGGCGCTTTTAGTGACATTTTGCATACAAATCCCCATCTAGTAGGGCGCAGTCACCCAGTTTCGGTGGAAGTGCGCGAGTTCGATTGGGATTCAAGTAGGAAGGGAGCGTCTCAGCTTTTTCGGACCAAGACCATTCGACTCAGCACCCCGAAGACTACAACTGGTGAAATTTTAATTTTTGCCTTACATGTAACTTCCCCTTTAAAGGCGTACTGGCGTCAGCAATCACCACACCGTCGACATCAGGGAGTTGTATACATCCGTCATGACGTGAATGGTGGCCTCAATGCCGCAGTCTTGGCTTGCGCAAAGTTGTTGGCTACCTGCTGCTTCCTGGATATCATTTTGACTGGATTGCTTTTCCAATCACGCGTCGGATCACCTCGCCGATGCCAATGGGTCTGACCCCTGGGCTTTTGGCCAGGGGCACAACCCGAGATGCAAGATAGGCCTCTAGGGAGGAGGGGTTGACATACTTTGTTGCTAGGCGGCGTGCACAGCAAGCAAGAGAATCACACAAGGCATCCGAAGCATCCGGAAAGCTGGTGCATAAGCGAGTGCCACGTGGCAGCATCCACTCCTGATGGCCCCGCAGCCCCATTTGTGTGTAGACATGCCTGGCGTATGGCATCACGGTTCAACTTCTCAAATCTGACTGGGTGGGGTGACGTGGGGAAGGGTCCTTGCATCAGGGCTTCGTGACTCAAGGGAGCTGCCTCAGGATGCTTTGTCTTGAGGACCTGTCAAACTGTTTCCCCCCGCAATCTGATCGTCAAGCTTGAGAAGACCACCCTCGGTTGATCCATCTAGCTGGCGTAGAGCAGCGCTGCCGAGATTTTCCCATCAGTAACCAGGGACGCGAAATGTCTTGTTGAGTCTTGTACCTTGGGTCTCTACTCCCGGTGGCCGACTCACGGAGTCACGCTTCAGCTGCCGCTGGATGGTCCGGCATTCTTGTCTCAGGTCACAGATGTCACCTCTATTCCATGTTTCCATTCGGCGCTGGAGGATATCCGTGAAAGCGTTAGGATTGGCCCTCGGTGACTTCTGCAGCAGTAATAGTTGGAACGTCATGGCAATCTGCAGGGCGGCTCCCTCAAAGACTCCGCCATTCCCAAAGCAGGCTAGGTATTGGGCGAGTTGCGCCACAAAGGTTTCCCCACAGTGCCTCGAGGCCGAGGAGGGCTGAAGATGTTGGGCCTGAAGTGAACTCCTTCTGCATACTCAGCATAGGCTTCCCTGATGCCGTGATGGGCCATCCATTCACCACATACATGTAATGTAGGGTGATGGCACTGATGAGTAAGTGATGTGAAAGCGCGAATCGATTCATGAATCGATTCGCGCGCATAATCGAATGGCTGCACTCACTGACACTGGCACTGCAGTCACAGGGTCGACGTCATAATAATATACGTCATTACACGTGTTTGTGATGGTGAATACTGTACTATACTTTTCGAAGTTACGTAACGTTACGTTTCATAGACTAGTACTAGTACTCAGTACTAGTACTAGTAGTACTAGTAGTACTTTTTTCTTGATCAACGTCGTTGCAACCCGGCCCGCGCCCCGCGGGTACGAGTCATGCACATTATGCTAGATTAGTAGGATACTTGCTTCCCACTTCCTGCTTGCGCATGGACGAAACTAAACTTCTCTCTTGTCAGTCCGTTGGCTTTGGGCGCTTTGCGTGTCGTTCTCCGGGTTTTGTTGGAATGAGTACTCTAGCGCAAGGAATAATTTAGAAATTTTGTTGTCCGCGCGCTCGCCTAGCTCTCCCTCTTCTCTGCTCGTCTCCGCAAGTGCGCTAACGTTAGCGACGGACAGTGGCCGTGGCTGGTGGTGGTCGTGGCGCTACGAGGCAGCTCACATCTCTAGCACAATTGTGAGTACAGTACGTTCGCGCAACTCGTTGCGTGGCGTGTTTTTTTTCTTGTCCTCTGCTCAGTACTCTGTGTGGCGCGTGGCCCTGAGTTGGGGCATATTTGTAGCTAATGTAGGTCTGCCCTGTAGGCTTTTGTTTGTATTCGCTCGCTAAAAGCCCTGTGTCTTGTACCACCATGGAATCAATCTGTACGAATGGCTCAGTGGAGTTGCCTGTCCGCGGCCTTGCCTCTCGTGGCTACTAGTACAATCTACAGGGCACATGGCCTCAGCTGCGTAGTGTGTTTCACTCGCTGCATGCTGTCGGTAGCCGTGTAGAGGATATAACCCGAGTCAGAGGGTTATACCGGCTGAATATAAATCCCGACTGCGATAGCAGGAGGGATTTATATGAGGGTACGGTATAACCCGACTACGAGGGTCATATCCTACTTATGCCAGGTACCCCTACGCATTTCCAGAACAACGAACCTATTTGGAGATCTCCTACATCATGCAGTACATGAACATCTTCTGATGGTTATCAGTTGTCAATTGAAAGAATGGTCGAGCAAGGTCAGAAGGAGATTCCTCCGTGGATGTTTGGCATAAGATTTCCTTTCAGTTCCAGTGCATATTGTAGCATCTTCATGATCTTGTCTTGAGTCGTGAGCGGTGCGGAAGTCGACTGAATTGCTGCGGTGCTGGAGTTTGTCGTTGAATCAAACTACCGTCACTAGTTAGATTACAGACTCTTTGGGAGTAAGTGTTACTATAATTATGGTACAGTGCTGATTTTCACATGCGGCATCTTATAATCAGTTTTGCTTGCAAGTAGATGCATTTGCATACACTGTTTTGTATCACATTTCAATCCAATCTAGCCTTTTCCAATCGGGTTGAAGTACATGTACACTGGTATTATAAACTTATTTACGAAGGAGACAGTGCGTTGATGATCTTCAACTCTTCGAAGTACAATGTACATTGCTGACCTATTCGGGATACTTCGTGGTTATTCGACGTTCTTTATCCTCAGATTCAGTATAATAGAATACTCTGTAGACGAATTCCAGGTCATTCTTCTTTTCCATTGTGTACTGTTCCTCGTCAGTGTGCCGTTCTGTGTGGAGTGTACACGCGCATGTGGTGTCCGTTGTGTCTGTTTATGTATGGTCCGTGCGCTGGAGTACTGCCGCCGTACAAGTTCACTGCCTTTCAGGCAGTGAACATGTACGGTGGCAGTGCCCTAGCGTACGTACCGTGCACCGGGATTTATATTCTATATAAATCCCGCGCGGGATTTATACTGGCCAATATAACCATGGCTAGACGAGCGCTGATTGGCTGAAAACAGGCCCTCCGTACCGTACCATGGTATAAGGGTCGGTTAGGGACGGACACCTCAGTCCTGCCCTGGCGATGATGATAATGCGGAATGTGTAGTTTGTGACGTTCTTCCGCAACTGTTCGTCATGGACTGTCCTGTACTGGTGTCGAAACCAATACTATTATTATTTATATTATGGTAGACTCCATGGCTGGTTTGGCAGCGTCTACTGTATCTAGTGTAGACGAGTGTTGGTTCTCTTGCGAGTCGCTTGTTTTCCTGTGTTCAGCAGCAATAGCAGTTGTAACTTCAAGTTCAGCGCTAAATGCAGTAGATCTACGGGGAAAAATGCACGCAGATAATAATAATGTTTCAAGTGCGGAACCTCTCTAACTCGGGCCGAAACGGTCCTCACGCTGCGAGCGGAGCGCTCTGCGCTTGTGCAGTGCAGAGAGGTTGCGCTCTATTTGTGCTGCTCGTTCTTGCATGCACGCTTTCATCCGTCTAGTCTGAAAGCCTGGGATTCGTCTACAATAATTATTATGTAGTCTGTATGCCGCGTGTGCTGTTTTGGAAAGGCTGAATTATCATGTGATGTTACATGATTGTACTTCCCATGACGTTTTGTCACGCTGTGTCCCGTCATGTGGAAAACATCGCGTCGCCCTGAGTGAGACTTCCACTCCATTAGTACAACTCATTAGTATCGGTATTATTATGCTTTTAGCAAGCACTACTGCCGTACTGGCTGAGCCATTCAGTGTACCTGCCAACCTGTGCAAACCTGAGCGAGGCCTCGTTTACACGACAACGATTGAAAAACGTTTTTCAATCGTTTTCCAAACGTTTTTGCTGTTTACACGAAAACGATAATCGTGTACACTGCAACACGTTTTTCGGCGCGCAATGGTCACGTGCAATAAGTTGGCCTGGCGCAGGCTGGCGGCGGCATGTTTTGAGTACAAGGCTCGTACTAGTAAAACGTTTTTGCCGTTTACACGAGAACGAAAAGGAACGAAAACGATTGAAAAACGCTTTGAAGCCGTTTTTCAGCGTTGTCGTGTAAACGCTCTTATCAAAATCTGTGGAAGCGTATTCTTTTGAAAACGTTTTTTCAATCGTTGTCGTGTAAACGAGGCCTGAGAGGACGTTGACATACCTACATGTAGGTGTGAAAGTGCATACAAATATAGGTGTGAGGCATGTGGCGAATGCACTTTTGGGTGCCAATTACCACCACCCTCAATAGCGGGACAGTCCCCTCCAAATCGGGATGGTTGGCACGTATGCTCTGGAATATTTTTGAGTGAATGTTACGGAAGGCACTGGGGCTTTTAATTATTTGTTTGATTGTTTGATATTATAGCCGTGGTTGGCTATAAGAACACTGCAATCGCCACGCAAAGTGGTCATTGGCTACCCCAGCCATGTATTGCTTGGAATAAAATATAAAATAAATAAATATTGGATGTTGGTTGCTCCAACGAGGAGCACACGCTTCTTGCCGAACTTGACACTTGACTGACTCACGACTGCCATCCGGAGCACACGAGGAGCACGTCGCACCTTCCGCTCGGCAAACCTGAAAGAAAGCACCACTCCCTGCTCAATACACAGTGTTTCGGGGAATTCACCCCTCATCAGTTGAGCTTGAGTAGGCTGAGGAAGATTGTGCCTGAAAAGCACCACTTATATACTGCTCTCCAGGCCAAACCATCACCAGGGATACAAACTTACAGAGACGCTTTGTTTCCAGCGCGACAAACACCTCGTGAAGCCCCAGGTAGCAGCGTGAGTCAGAGTCGCTCATGGAGTTGTGCTGAACAGACGTTGAGAGCCAGTATAGCTATTCACAACGCTGTCACCTCCAACAACTAGTCGCACGTCCGCGTGAGGGACAACAATAACTTTCTAAGTTCGTAAATATTGGATATACAAACTAACTTGAACGGAACTACTCTAATTTCGGAAATGTTCGGTGCTCAATATTTTCGGAATGAGGGCAAAAGGCCAGGTTATGTGAACAGAAATTTTAGGTACAGAGAAGCAGTTCCCTATTAGATTATGTGTGTTGCTGTTTGTCCGGTGTATTGAAAATTTAGGTATGCTGTCATTTACACTTTTGCTTTGTGGGTATATAAACCAATACTGATCCAGAGTTACTCATTGCTGTTTTCTGATGATCGCTTAGTGCGTGAAACTCGGAGTTAAAACACTTTCTCTGTCCTCTGATTATTGTTTGATATTGGATACACACGTTGATATAGTTTGATGTTGTTAAATCGAAGTGAATCTCACACGGCTTCATATTGGATTGATTGATTGTCTTAATTGTTTCGTCAGGCGAAATTACTGGTCAGTCGGCGACACGCATTTTTCACAAAAAATTGCGTTTCACCTGCTGGGAGAGTATGCGTGTACTCGAGTCTCATGCTGAGCACGTTTTTTTCTTCTTTTTTTCAGCTCCAGTATAGCTGTATTTTTCATTGCAAAGCCGTCCTCGATTGTTGTGTTCGTTGTTCAAACGAAGTGGACATTCAATCATGAAGGCAGAGGACATAGGAGCCTGATTGAAGTTTCTCGTGGCATAGGACGGCCACACAGAGACACTTTGGGATTTTCTGAATATAAAAATACCGTACGCACGATGCTGAGATCAATTTGTGCGATATCAAATTGTTTGTGATCTACCACATCGAGGAGAACGGGATGCAAACACAAGCTTACCGACGGTTAGGCTGCCGACCTGACTGGACAAATGATCCCTGGCTTCACCAGACGCCAGAAGTCGGACACCATGTCCTTTTCCGCGACGTCCATCTCCAAAAAGAACTCCATCTTCGTCGTGAAAAGGCTTGAAATACTCAATATTCAACCGAGATTCGCGGTCTCACCCTTTCTCAGATCGAATCATTTTTTTGTTGTAGCAGTTGCAGGGCAGATCCCTGCCACTACTTCAACAAAAGATGGCTCCAAAGCATGCCTGGAACAAGCCATATCGAGGTTGCAAGCCACCCCTCTCAGCAAAAAATTCGAAGAAATTCGAAATTTCAATTGTGGAAGATATACTATGAAGAGAATTTCAAAAAGTATGTTTCGCGGAGCGATCGCTCAACCTACGTCATTCAAACTTTGCAGGATGGTTCAGACGTACATGCTAGGCATGGAACCACAGAAGATGATATCATAGCTGACACACAGAGTCACACACACAGCAGATTCGTGTGCACAGATACTAAATTAGTGGACGTCGTCATCTTCTTCCCGCTGATCTCAAATGTACTATGACGTGCTATTTCGCCTGACGGCCACTTGGAGTGGTTAGATGATGGGGACACGTGAGGCAGGATGGAGAGGTTATGTGATTGCAAATACCTACACATTATCACATGGTTGAGATGATACAACGAGCCAGTGTCCGTGTCCTTGTTTAAACCCGTACGAAATCGACCCTTTCTAGCGAAACAGTTTTCATTTGAACGAACCATAATCTTGTAGGGCCACGTTTAAACTAAATACAATTATACTCTTATGCGCCACATTCAAATCGTGACGTTTTGCTTGTATGGTGTAAGTGCCTTTCGGTTATACAGAACTTCAGCTATAAGGCGAGACCAATAAAAAACAAGAGATTCCCGGGCCCTCCCCAAAATCGAGCCGAAGTCAATTTTTTTTGAACGGTTTATATACGGTAAAGTACCTCCAGAGCGCCACACCTTGATCTCACAGGCCAGGGAAAGGAAAACCGTATGGAAGAGTGCAATGAAGTTTGTACAGTGTGAGAACCTTAGTGTACTAAGGTCACACTTTGCAGGTTTTTGTGTGGAGCTCGTGTCCACTCGAAGGTACGGATTGACTGCACAACGTGCACTATCTGTACAAGGTTCGTGTCGTATGACCTACAGACAGGAAACCACCTCCACAAAACGACCACGAAAGGACGAGACGGTGCGGCGCTCTCGCGGTACGTTACGGTACATGTTCAGTACCGATCGTGTGAGTAGATCTGTGACAGGGAGTCACACAAACCCGGATGATTCCCTGATGTACGACTCGGGGCCATTACATCTTTGGCCAAACTAAACAACAAAAAAACTTTGTACGGGTAAACCGCTTACCTGTTGTCCGTGAAAAAATAAACAAAATTACCGGAAATTACTGTAAAAGACGAATTCATCATGCCATGCATACATACAAAGGAAAAATAAAAATATAAAAAATTTCGCCCGCCTCAATTTCACCTGGGTTCTGCCCGGGAATCTCAATTTTATTTTGGTCTCATCTAAGGAGCTAAATTCTATTGCACAATGGTGATCGTTAAATTCTATTGCACAATGGTGATCGTTATATGAGGAGTCGACTGTATGTATAGATTATTGCACGGTTAAAGAGTAGGGGGAGGATGCCAGCCGGCGGGTGGTTTGTTGGGCAATCGAGTCATCTGTCCAAGATTCATTTAGGGTCTCTCTCCCCATCTTCCATGAAGACGCTCTTGACCAGTTTTAGTTTATGGTGGTGAACAAGTACAGGTGCGTGTGTGTGTGTGTGTGTGTGTGTGTGTGTGTGTGTGTGTGTGTGTGCGCGTGTGTGTGTGAGTGTTGAAGTTTGCTGGTTCTTGAAAGCGCCACCCTAGTTGGCTAGAGTGTGAGAACAACTCTTGGAAAGTCAGGCGTCATGTCCGGGGCAGAGATTGATACTGCCACTTGTCACCTGACAAGAGTTGCCACTCGTCGCGGTGGGACGAGCCCGCGAGTGGGTACTGACAAGAAATCTGTCCATAGAAGAGTGGAGAGAGAGAGAGAGAGAGAGTCTTCAGCTTGCTCCCTGGAATGTTCGCTCTCTGCTGAACGCATCTGGCCCGATGGAGACGGCTTTCGCTCGCCAAGAGAGGATTCAAAATTCAAAATTTGGTGATCGCTGTTTTAAATCTGCTCCTGGCTTTCGGCGACACAATTGCAATCGTGGACGACGTCGTGGCGGAGCGGCTTCCTAGTGGCAGTGCTGACTTCTCTCGAACTCTCTCTCTCTTCTACTCTCCCCTGTATCGGTGGCAGGGCGGCCAAGCATTTGGCAGCCGTACACCAGGCCAAGTGTGTGTATATGTGTGTGTACGTGTGTGTGTGTGTGTGTGTGTGTGTGTGTGTGTGTGTACGTGTGTGTGTGTGTGTCCCTGTGTTCACTGGGGACGGTTGTGCTTTTTTTGAGCTCCTGCCTACTGAAAGTCCTCGACCTTTGTGAACTTCACGGAGGCCTGAGGCGGCCCTCTTTGGGCCGCCTCTAGGCCAGGGAAAGCGCATGACGGAGGGAAGCATACAGCTGAGAGACGGGACGGCAATTTGGTGCCGTCACTTTTAGTTGTACCCGACGTCGCCGCTCGCGGAGGTTTGACAAGCCCCCGAGCGGATTTCCACAACATCGTGCGATGAAATCTGTCAGAGAGAAGAGAGGGAGATGGAGACGTTGCCTGCTGTGTTTGGGCTCATGGAACGTGAGATCCTTGGTGGAGCGGGACGGCGCCATCGACACTGCTTGTGTTTCTGGACGCGTCGTGGTTTAAGCGCTGGAAGGATTGCGTTGTCTCCGACTTAAGAGTTCGTGGCCTCACCAAGGAATGGTACCCTATCGCCTGTGAGTCCCGTGCTGACTGGCGGACTATGTACGCCGAGCCTGTGGAGAATGTGCCTCAGCCTGACCCAGTGGTATGTGCGGATTGCAATCGGTCATTCTCGCGCCCTGGAGATCGTGCTCGCCACAAATGTGTGGTTGAGCGGGCAAAGCCGATTGCTGAGCAGCGAGGGGCTTGCCACTGTGGAGATTGTGGGCGTTGGTTTCGCAGCAAGGGTGGTCTAGCTGTTCACCGCTGTTCCGCACCTCAGCCTCAGCCTCCCGAGTCCCGGCAAGTCTATGTGCAGGATGCCTGCTGTGCTGCGCACTGTGCTGTGTGTGCCCGCTGCTTTCGGTCTGTGCAAGGCCGCGGTCGTCACCGGTGCTCGAGGACTGGCCCGCGCCCGACTGCCCAGCAGCGTAATTCGTTCAGCCATGTATGCGTGTGTTCTCGCCGGTTCCGTTTGCCCCACCATCTCCGGCGTCATCAGGCTGCGTGCTCCATCTTCCTCTCTGATGCCCCTCCGGGGCCCACGTGACCCCTGTGGCAGTGGCTCTACAGGACAGGACAGGTGCACAGGCTTGTGTGTGTATGTGTATTTGTGTGTCCGTACGCACATTCTTCGTTTCAAATTATTTTTGAAATGTTTTTTTTCTTTCTCTCCAGTTGTGCACACAGCTAAGGCGGACGGAGACGGCCCAAGCTCTCCCAGTGATCAGATCTAGTGACTACACACACACGCGCGCACGTGTACACGCAGGGGCATTGTCAGCGCTGCGGTCAGTTCAACATGCCTGAGATCTCCAGTATCGTCCACCTGGTTATTGCCATACTGGCAACTGTAAGTCTTGCCAGTCACATAGCTATTCTCTGTGATTAGTGACCACCTCTTATGAGAGACAACCTCCTATGGGAGACCACCTCTTGTGAGAGACCACCTTTTTTGAGCATACCTACTGTATGTTTTCAGCGCATTCAAATTTCGGCCTCCCAGGGCTAAAACACATACTGTACATGCAGAAAATTTTGTCGGTCGATAATTTCGTTCAACTCCAAAGAAAGGAAGTTCGTCTGGTTGTAAATTTTCGTCCATGGATCATAGGAGTGTATTGAAAAGGTGGACAAATCGACAGTAGTCCGGCATTTAATTTAGTCCGAAACCTCCTTGGACGAAAAAGACGAAATTAAATTCCAGACGAATATTTCTGCTTATACAGTAGCGGCTGCATTACAATTTCAGCCCGTACTGCTGCTGCTGCTGCTGCCTGGTCATGTTTGGCCAAAAATGTCTTGCGGCCGAAATTTATTTTTGCAAAGTTCAATACATACCGTAATGTCGCGTATAAAAGCAGGTGCTTACGGCCGCATAAGCCGCGGTTCGAACCATGCTTCTATTCAAAACCTGCGTCTACGTCAACATCATCAGTGTACACTGTGCAGTGGATAGATACTGGGATACTGGCACGCAGGTACCGTGCAAGTACGTCCACGTGTCTTTGCAGAGAGCGGCTTCTATTCAAATCGTGCTTCTGTGTCACGGCGCGCTTGGAAGAATCGGCTTCTGTTCGAGTCACGCTTCTATACAGGTTATGTAATGTAAGCTTTATTTTACTTCACCATATGACAGGGATGAATTTATTGTCATATTTTTGCATAGCAGTACGAAGTAGTGGTTGCGACTTCGGCGATGATTTGTAAGAAAAGGTTTGCTCCCCACACCGGAGCTCGCAGTCGTGAGTCAGTCAAGTGTCAAGAAAAGTCGGCGGAATAGCGCGAGCTCCGGTGTGGGGAGCAAACCTTTTTTTTGCATAGCAGTTTCGGCTATACAAAATCACAATTGTGTAGCAGTCTTTGATTTTGATTAGCATTTTTCTTTGAAGGGTGGGTGTTTACCACATTGTCCTTCTTGAGAGTGATGCCTGAAAGCCCATTTGCAAAAAAACGACTGAATCATAAATGTGCACGCAGATTGAGAGTGCCTGCACCACATACACTGCACTGTAGGCTTGGCATAGATAGTCTGTATGTATCGCAGTTTTCTGCGAATCACGGTGACTTTTGAGTAGCAGTAGATCGATTTTGCATCGCAAACTGCGATGCGATACAGGATAAATTCATCCCTGCCATAGGTACAGGCATTGCTGCCTTCTTGCTGTGGATCATAAATGATGCCACAGCTCCTAGGCTATGATGAAAAATAGTATGATAGATTAACCCTTTCACTGCCGCTGTCGACTGCAGTCGACAGAACATTCATGCACTCCGAGTGCCATTGTCGACTTGCGTCGACGAGTAAACATGCAGTCCCCAGTGCTGTTGTCGACTTCCGTTGACAGGCAGACCTCACCCAGTTTGTGCCTCTATTTTCGAATATTGGAGATGTTTAGCCGTGGTAGACGGCCACTGGGCCCTGGAAGGTGTCCATACCCATCGAAATACGCTTCCAGAAATATGGGTTGCCATTTGAAAAAAATCGAACCAGCGTCGTTGAAAATGCGCATCCGATTTTTAGCCGATCGGCGAGGAAGAAACCGGTTCTCACGCACTTCCACCTCGCTGAGTCGGTGCGAGTATTTTCCTCTTTCCCGTCAACTTTCATTGCACGGAGCATGGAATTTTGTTCAGACTTGGTGCCTAGCTATTACCCAAGACTCCAGGCGGCTATCCGTTGCGATAGGCGGTTGGAGTCACGGGTAGAGACAACCAGACGATAGATTCCTCGCGGACGCATTCACTGCAAACTTGACGGAAACAGCGCTGGCGGCGGTCACTGGGTCCAGAACTAAAATTTTCTAAGAACTACCACGTTACAATGGCGACCAGCACGGTCAAGAGACACTACAGGTATGTCAGCTACAACATAATATTCTTTCTACAACGACACCTACCTCTGGCTCAATACCTGACGATCTACTGCAAGCTGATGCGAAAGTGAATTACACCCGCGAACGCCGCGCTTGTCAACGGAACAGGGAAGCGCTTCACTCTCCGAAGTTGAAAAGTATTTGGACTGCTGCTAATTGGGAGAACAAACGACCACCATGGCGGCAGAACATTCCGCAGCCGTTCACCGACACGATCCGCTTCACCAAACGACTTCCGAGTTTTCTGGTGGCAGCAACAAGAATTTCGTCTGCAACGACAGGACGAAAATCTCTCGCGACTGAAGTCCTGTTGCCACGAAGATAGAGAAGATTCCGCAAGCCATCTCTTCTGCTTCCAGTGTTGTAGCTCTCCTGTCCACTGGCATATCTTTCAATCCCTGCGAACGAAAAAAAAGGATCTGCTTCTCTCTCCAAAACAACGAACACCTAACTTTACTTCGCGAGTGTCCGGGCCGATCGTGTACATAGTGTATGTAGCGCATGCGGCGCACCGCGCACTTTCGCATGACATGACACGCGTTTTTGCACAGCGGCTGGCGTTAGATCGCGCAGCACATTTGTACTTCGGATTTTTCGATTTTTTTCGATGGCAATGGCGTCCTTTGTGAGTTGTCTACCTACGATGTATACTTTGGAAAGCGATATTCCGTACAGAAAGTACCGAAATATCCAGGAAAAGTAGGCCTTTCGATTTTTCGAGCTGGAGGTAAAAAGTGCCTGGCAGGGAGGGGGTGTACAGCTCAGCTGACAGCCTGGCAGGGAGCACCTTGTCACCTTGAGTGGTCAGCTGGCAGTGAAAGGGTTAATATGATCAATATGAACAGCATGGGAAGTAATAAGATGTCATGACTGTCAGGAGGACAATTATAAAAATACCATGCAGCAGTGTATTTTATGTGTGTTGTGGTTGTACATGCAGATAATATTGATGATGGACAGCTGACAGAACGTAATAGTGTGTCATTAGCTAATGGAGTGAAGTGAGATCAAGTTCTGAAAGAGATTTTTTGAAATGAACAAGGTTTGTTAGAGAGCGGGTAGCATCGGGTAGAGAATTCCATGTAGTGCTGCCCAGAAATTGGATAGAACATCTCCCAGCAGGATTGGGTAGGAACGGGATGCGAAGTAAAAACAGGTCATGCCTTTACACGCGACACTACGGTATACAGGCGGCAGCAAGAGTATATAGCCCCCCAAGAGTGTGCAACTCCCGATACCCTTTCGGCGAAAACTCACATCACGTGGTGCAGTGTCGCAGTTGTACGTTTCCAGGCTGTTTCCAGGCCGTTTTTAGCGAGCAGAGGAGTAATGAAAAAGCACTCTCTGACAGAAACTCACTGCAGGTCTGCAAATCCCCAGCATGATCATGGCGGATATTCGGATTGCGCGCACGCTATCCTTCGTTTGTACGTAGCACGAACGCGTCTGAGACACGTGATGTGAGTTTTCACCGTCGGAGACCCCGGCATATGCAGAGTTGCACACTCTTGGGAGTTATACTTATACTCATGGTGGCAGCAGTACAGGACGAAAATTTGATGCGGCCAAAATGTGTTTTAGCCCTGGGAGGCCGAAATTTGAATGGCCGAAAAATTGTAGACTTTCAGTTAACTACCTGTGACACTGAACCTTTCGAAACGAAATTTTGCCTGCAAAGAAATTTTCTTCCACAAATGCCCAGGCCGAAAATAGTCAAGAGTAAGTATGCGCCGAATATTTGTTTACTTAAAAAGTTAAATATAGTACGGCCAAACCTGTTAAGGCGACCATTCGGATAAGGCGACCACCTGTCCTAGGAGACCACTGTGTGCTTGTGCGTGTGTGTGCGTGCGTGTGTATGTGCGTGTGTGCGTGCGTGTGTATGTATGTATGTATGTGCGTGTGTGTGCGTGCAAGCCGTGCATGCGCGCGCGTGTGTGTGTGTGTGTATATGTGTATATGTGTGTGTGTTTGTGTGTGTGTGTGTGTGTGTGTGTGTGTATATGTGTGTGTGTGTGTGTGTATATGTGTGTGTGTGTGTGTGTATGTGTGTGTGTGTATGTGGATTTATGTTGCTGTGCTTACACCCTGTGATCCCAATGCAGCTGTTCGCTATCATCGTAGTCGGAGTGACCAACGATCGTCTGATAAGCCCCTTTTTCGGGTCACTCACAGACGTGTGCTATTTAGGAAGTCCACGGCCCCTTGCTTTCCCTTCAAGCCGCGGTTGTGACACAGCAGTTGGTATTGGAGCTGTTGGACTGATTGCTGGATTCATTGTGATAGGTAGGCCAATCGTGATCTGCACCTTAACCCTTTCACTGCCGCTGTCGACTGCAGTCGACAGCGCATTCATGCACTCCGAGTGCCAGTGTCGACTTGCGTCGACGAGTAAACATGCAGTCCCCAGTGCTGTTGTCGACTTCCGTCGACAGGCAGACCTCACCCAGTTTGTGCCTCTATTTTCGAATATTGGAGATGTTTAGCCGTGGTAGACGGCCACTGGGCCCTGGAAGATGTCCATACCCATCGAAATACGCTTCCAGAAGTATGGGTTGCCATTTGAAAAAAATCGAACCAGCGTCGTTGAAAATGCGCATCCGATTTTTAGCCGATCGGCGAGGAAGAAACCGGTTCTCACGCACTTCCACCTCGCTGAGTCGGTGCGAGTATTTTCCTCTTTCCCGTCAACTTTCATTGCACGGAGCATGGAATTTGGTTCAGACTTGATGCCTAGCTATTACCCAAGACTCCAGGCGGTTGGAGTCACGGGTAGAGACAACCAGACGATAGATTCCTCGCGCACGCATTCACTGCAAACTTGACGGAAACAGTGCTGGCGGCGGTCACTGGGCCCAGAACTAAAATTTTCTAAGAACTACCACGTTACAATGGCGACCAGCACGGTCAAGAGACACTACAGGTATGTCAGCTACAACATAATTATATTCTTTCTACAACGACACCTACCTCTGGCTCAATACCTGACGATCTACTGCAAGCTGATGCGAAAGTGAATTACACCCGCGAACGCCGCGCTTGTCAACGGAACAGGGAAGCGCTTCACTCTCCGAAGTTGAAAAGTATTTGGACTGCTGCTAATTGGGAGAACAAACGACCACCATGGCGGCAGAACATTCCGCAGCCGTTCACCGACACGATCCGCTTCACCAAACGACTTACGATCGTTTCGTTCTCCGAGTTTTCTGGTGGCAGCAACAAGAATTTCGTCCGCAACGACAGGACGAAAGTCTCTCGCAACTGAAGTCCTGTTGCCACGAAGATAGAGAAGATTCCGCAAGCCATCTCTTCTGCTTCCAGTGTTGTAGCTCTCCTGTCCACTGGCATATCTTTTAATCCCTGCGAACGAAAAAAGGATCTGCTTCTCTCTCCAAAACAACAACTAACTAACTTTACTTCGCGAGTGTCCGGGCCGATCGTGTACATAGTGTATGTAGCGCATGCGGCGCACGGTGCACTTTCGCATGACATGACACGCATTTTTTGCACAGCGGCTGGCGCTAGATCGCGCAGCACGTTTGTACTTCGGATTTTGCGATTTTTTTTCGACGGCAATGGCTTCCTTTGTGAGTTGTCTACCTACGATGTATACTTTGGAAAGCGATATTCCGTACAGAAAGTACCGAAAAATCCAGGAAAAGTAGGCCTTTCGATTTTTCGAGCTGGAGGTAAAAAGTGCCTGGCAGGGAGGGGGTGTACAGCTCAGCTGACAGCCTGGCAGGGAGCGCCTTGTCACCTTGAGTGGTCAGCTGGCAGTGAAAGGGTTAAAGTATACCCTAAAATCAAATTTTCACCAGTTGTAGTCTTCTGGGTGCTGAGTCGAATGGTCTTGGTCCGAGGAAGCTGCGACGCTCCCTTCCTACTTGAATCCCAATCGAACTCGCGCACTTCCACCGAAACTGGGTGACTGCGCCCTACTAGATGGGGATTTATATGCAAAATGTCACTAAAAGCGCCATTTCGTTCTTATAAAAGCACGGATGATCGCGATTGGCCCTTACGTTGTAGTCTTTTGGACGCTGAGTCGACTGGTTTTGGTCCGAAAAGGCTGCGATGCAGCGTTCCTCCTTTATTCCCAATCGAACATGGTTGAACAAGCGGTCACGTGCTCCTGGGTGCCCAAATCACCTGGTCACCGCGCCAGCAGGCGACAACTTTCACACCAAGGTTCAACTCGAGTTCAACTCGAGTGACAGGACTGCACCCAAAAAAGGTCAAACAGGCTAGTAAGTTGTACCCTGCAGGCACGGTGACCAGCTGACTGGTGTACGCAGGAGCACGTGACCGCTTCTTCAACCATGTTCGATTGGGAATAAAGGAGGAACGCTGCATCGCAGCCTTTTCGGACCAAAACCAGTCGACTCAGCGTCCAAAAGAGTACAACATATGGGCCAATCGCGGTTATCCGTGCTTTTATAAGAACGAAATGGCGCTTTTAGTGACATTTTGCATACAAATCCCCATCTAGTAGGGCGCAGTCACCCAGTTTCGGTGGAAGCGCGCGAGTTCGATTGGGATTCAAGTAGGAAGGGAGCGTCTCAGCTTCCTCGGACCAAGACGATTCGACTCAGCACCCCGAAGACGACAACTGGTGAAAATTTGATTTTAGGGTATACTTCCCCTTTTAAGGGTTAAAAAAAGTAAATTATCGTGTCCGTTCGAACTCACGACGGCCGCTAACACCTGTGATCTGCACTTGCTTCAATAATGATCTCGCATCAAGAATCGATTGTTGTTAGACCCCCCCCCCCGTAGTGCCCCCCCCCCCCCCGTAGTGTCCCCCCCCCCCCCGTAGTGTCCCCCCCCCGTAGTGTCCCCCCCCCCCCGTAGTGTCCCCGTAGTGTCCCCCCCGTAGTGTCCCCCACCCACCCCCGTAGTGTCCCCCCCACCCCCCGTAGTGTCCCCCCCCCGTAGTGTCCCACCCCCGTAGTGTCCCCCTCACCCCACGTAGTGCCGCGCTACCGAACCGTTGATTTTTGGAGATACCGAAAATTTTAAACCAGCGAAAATTCCCGGTTTTACAGTAGGACGACGAATTCGCATTTAATTCGCATATAATTCGCATAATATTATAGCGAATTTGGTGATAATTGTAACGAACCATTGTCCATGTCCCTGTTTGAGCCAATACAGAATTGCCCCTTTATTGCGAACAAGTTTGGTTTACAACGAACCGAATCTTGTGTGGCTGCATGTAGACGAAAGTGGCTATC
>NC_088644.1:47776125-47781125 GCF_964019385.1 Sycon ciliatum
AGCTTTCCTCCTGTTCATCGACCTCCGCAAGGCTTATGACTCTGTCAGTCGGGATTGCCTGTGGCGCGTACTGGAGAAAGCTGGTGTTCCTCCCCGTCTCCTATCCATTGTTCAGTCCTTCCACACCTCTATGCAGGCTACAATTTGCGTTGATGGTGATAGACTCGATCCATTTGCTGTGGGGAATGGCCTCCGTCAAGGTTGCTCCATGGCTCCCACATTATTTAACATCTTCATGTGGGCAGTCTTCCAACGGTGGTATGCCCGCGTCGCAGATATCCCCGGAGCTGGTGTTCCGATTCATACTAATGCAAGGCAACGTCTGTTCTTCCGACGACACCGCACAGACACTAGACGTTCCATCCTTGACTGCCAATTTGCAGATGACTCTGCCCTGATGGCCACGCGTCGGGAGGCAATAGAGACTTGCCTAACGGCATTTGTTGAGGTGGCAGGTGCATTCGGTCTCAAAGTTAACCTAGAGAAAACCAAGCTCATGGTCACCGGTCATCATGTTACTGAAGAGGATGTGCGCCCGCTGATGTTGAATGGCCATGCGGTGGAGGTGGTCTCTGAGTTTCGCTACCTCGGAACTAATATCCACGCTGATGGCCGCTGCTCCCGGGATATCGAGTCCAGGATAGCTGCTGCATCACGTGCCTTTGGCGTTCTGAGTCGCCCAGTGTTTCGGGATAACAATCTAACGCTGGCCACCAAGCGAACAGTGTTTGAGGCGTGTGTGCTGAGCTTGCTGCTGTATGCGTCTGAGTGCTGGGTACCACTCCAAGCCGATATTGCCAAGCTGTCATCTTTTTACATGAGATGCCTCCGCACCATCATGGGTGTGTCACGCTCTGACGTCTGGGACTTCCACATCAGCAACACCACCATCCTGGAGCAGTGGAATGATGCCAGACCCCTGCCCATCAAGGACCGGATTGTGCAACGCCGTTTGGAATGGTTTGGCCACGTTATGCGCATGGATATGGAACGGACACCCCGGGTTGTTCTGTTCGGCTGCCGACCGGAGACCCGACCTGCATGCGGCCCACGAAAGCGCTGGCGAGACGCTCTGAGTCCGGATCTACAGCGATGTGACGTACAGGACTCTTGGCCAGAAGATACCCAGTCACGACCAGGGTGGAGGAACATCTACCGTGAGCTGGAACCAGCTTCGTCACCAGTGCGTAATGTGCAATGTCTTGTCTGCCGACGCGTATTTAGCAGGCCTTCGGACAAGCGCCGTCACAAGTGCTTGGATGAAAGGGCCAAGCCCATAGCAGAGCAGCGCGGTGCAGTGCAATGTCCCCAATGTCAACGGTGGCTACGCAGCCGTGGTGGGCTATCGCGGCATAAATGCACACCCCATGATCCTCAGCCCCGTGAAGACCATCCCCAAGCTATTGCAAGGGACTGTTGCGCAGCTCACTGCCCCACATGTGACCGCTGTTTCGCCAGACCGTCTGACAGATCACGACACAAATGCCACCGTAGTACGCATCGCCCGACTGCAGCAACACGATTGACATTTGAATGGTCCTGCCCCGACTGTGGCCGCCGTTTTCGCCGCGGGAGCGACCTCACCCGACACAGATGCCAGCGGCCTCCCTCCTCCCCGGTTCTCTCTTAAGGAGAGCCACGTGGCCCTTGTGGCAGTGCTGAACAGGAACAGGAACAGGAACAGGTGTGTGTGTGTGTGTGTGTGTGTGTGTGTGTGTGTGTGTGTGTGTGTGTGTGTGTGTGTGTGTGTGTGTGTGTGTGTGTGTGTGTGTGTGTGTGTGTGTGTGTGTGTGTGTGTGTGTGTGTGTGTGTGTGTGTGTGTGTGTGTGTGTGTGTGTGTGTGTGTGTGTGTGTGTGTGTGTGTGTGTGTGTGTGTGTGTGTGTGTGTGTGTGTGTGTGTGTGTGTGTGTGTGTGTGTGTGTGTGTGTGTGTGTGTGTGTGTGTGTGTGTGTGTGTGTGTGTGTGTGTGTGTGTGTGTGTGTGTGTGTGTGTGTGTGTGTGTGTGTGTGTGTGTGTGTGTGTGTGTGTGTGTGTGTGTGTGTGTGTGTGTGTGTGTGTGTGTGTGTGTGTGTGTGTGTGTGTGTGTGTGTGTGTGTGTGTGTGTGTGTGTGTGTGTGTGTGTGTGTGTGTGTGTGTGTGTGTGTGTGTGTGTGTGTGTGTGTGTGTGTGTGTGTGTGTGTGTGTGTGTGTGTGTGTGTGTGTGTGTGTGTGTGTGTGTGTGTGGACTGTCTTCTTGGGGGACAGTTTGAATTTTTCTAGCTCCGGAATTTTTCTATTTGCTGAGACTAGTTAGAGCCTCCGAAGCAGCGTAGGTACACTCAGGGCTCTCCTAGCTTGCTAGGAGAGCCCCTGGCGTGTCAAGTGTAGACCTTTTGAATTTAGGGCAGCGGATCCAACGACGTGACTTACAGGACAATTATTTGAATTTGATATTGTCACTGTCGCGTCGTCCGTAGTCCTCCATCCGCAGTGGGCTAGCTACCCCTCGGATGTGTAGAGTTTCAGCTTCAAAGCAGCCAGAGTTTGGAGGCACCCGTCGGAGGCGCCCAGCTGGTGCTCTTGTCAAATTTGCTTCGTGGAACGTCAGGACTTTAGTGAACATCGATGGCCCGGTTTCAACTGCTGCTCGTGGAAAGCGCGTCGTGGAAGACAAGAAAATCAACATCGTTGTCAGTGAACTTCGTCGGTACGAAATAGAAGTGGCTGGATTCCAGGAGTCGAAGTGGTTTGGTAAAGATATATTCCGTGTCGAGGATGCAATTGTTCTCACGTCAGGTCGCGCCATCCCAACGGACGATTTCAAACGAGGCGAAGGAGTTGGAGTCGTACTACGCGGACGCGCACAGCAAGCGTTCGTAGCAGGGGGAAAAGCAGGGGGAAATCAGTGGTCTGCTGTCTCATCGCGTGTCGCACGCTGCAAGCTAAAGTTCGGTGACATTTGGGTCCACGTCGTGGTGTGCTACGCACCGACTTTCCGGTCCAGTCGCGATGCAAAGAACGATTTCTTTGACTCTCTTCAGGAAGTTATTCTGTCCGTACCCACCCAGGACTCCTTGATAATCTTGGGAGACTTCAACGCTAGAGTTGGAGCTGAAATCTGTGACGATGGCTGGTATGGAACACGTGGCCCACATGGTGTTGGCACTGTCAATGAGGCTGGCGCTGAGCTTCTCCAGTTTTTAGCGTGCAACAGCCTTACTGTGTGCAACACCTGGTTCATGAAACGTAACATCCACAAGTGTACCTGGCAACATCCCCGCTCGAAGCGGTGGCACTGCATCGACTATGCAATGGTCCGGGAACAAGACCTGTCCAACTGCATGGATTGCCATGTCATCAGGGGAGCTGAGTGTAGTACAGATCACAACCTTGTGTGTCTCACATACCGCATCCGCTCATCTGCTTGCCACAAGCGTGCAAAAAGACCTGTCAAGTTTGATGTGCAACAACTTGTCAAACACTCCTGCATGACGGAAGCGCAGAGAGCTGCAACCTGTAAAACTCGTGAACAATATGCGACGTCTGTTGCGTCAGAGTTACGATCCTGGAATCATGATGGCTGCGTTGAGGACAAATGGTCTGCCGTCAAATCTGCTATCGTCACCAGCGCTGAGAAGCATCTTGGCCGTCCACGTCGTCGCCAGCCTGATTGGTTTGAAGCGTGTGCTGATGTTCTTGCACCTATGCTGGATAGCCGCAATGCCTTACATCGCAAATGGCTCGCCTCTGGTTCTGACGCTGACAGGCGTCGCTTTGTCGAGGCTCGTGGCAAGTGCAGAACTGCCGTGCGTAACGCAAAGAGTGAGTGGATTGGACGTAAAGCTAATGTGGTTGAGTCAAGTCGGTTTAGTGGCAAGCACGCATGGTCTGCAATCCGTGATATACAGAAGTGCTATTCGGGATTATCACCTATCTCCATCCCATCCATCCGTGGCAGTGACGGAGTTATCTGTAGCTCCCAGGAGGGGCAAGAGAAATGCTGGCTGCAGCATTTTGCCCGTCTATTGAACGTTCGCAGCACCTTCGATGCTACCATCTTTGACCACATTGAGCAGCGTGAAGTTGATGAGTCACTCGGCCAACTTCCCTCGCTAGAGGACCTCACTATGGCTATACGCCAGCTGGCTAATTGCAAGGCTCCTGGCTCATCTGGAATTGCACCTGAACTGCTTAAAGCTGGTGGTACACCATTGCTTGAGGCTCTGCTTGATGTTATTCACACTGCATGGACCAACGGAACGGTTCCCCAGGATTGGCGGGATGCCCAACTCGTCCCGATTCCCAAAAAGGGTGACTTGACCAACTGCAACAACTGGCGCGGCATTGCCCTCCTAGATGTCGCTGGCAAGGTTTGTGGCCGTCTCATTCAGGACCGTCTCCAACTTGTCGCGGAACAAGAACTTCCAGAATCCCAGTGTGGCTTTCGCCCTGGTCGCGGCTGCGCTGATGCCATCTTTTCCATTCGCCAGCTCATCGAGAAATCGTACGAGCACCGTCAGAAGCTGTTCTGTGTCTTCGTAGACCTGAAGAAAGCATATGATTCCGTACCACGCCAAGCACTCTGGCTAGCATTGGGGAGGCTAGGCATTCCTGAAGGGCTCCTCAATCTAATCCAATCGTTCCACGAGAGCATGCAGGCAGCTGTGCGCGTCGGTGCCAGCACTACCGAGCCGTTTGCGGTCAACAATGGCCTCCGTCAAGGCTGTGTGATGGCCCCAGTACTTTTTAATCTGTACTTCGGTGTTGTGCTTGAGCGGTGGGCACAAATGATGCAGGACAGCGACCATCCACCTGGCATCCCCATCCAATTTAGCATCAATGGCAACCTTTTCTCAAAGCCCGCTCGCCAGTCTACTGCCGCAATCATCAACGACATTGAGTACGCAGATGACGCGGTCTTGCTCGCTGAAGACCGCCCTGGTGCTGAGAAGTGCCTTGAAACATTCTGCACGGTTGCCTCTTCCTTTGGCCTCTGCGTCAACGCTGCTAAAACGAAATTT
>NC_088644.1:47786125-47802741 GCF_964019385.1 Sycon ciliatum
ATTTCGATCGTGTTCTCGCTCAGTTTCGCTGCTTGTAGCGAGAATGTAGCTTGTTCCAGGTAATGTCGACGTCTTCTAGATGTGATGGACGCTTGGAGAGATTGGCTGTGGCTATATCATCGCGGAATGCGACTCTAAATGGAAAATTTGTATCGCTGGTCCCATCGCAGTATTCGCTCTCCAAACAGGAACGAGAGGGAGGGCAGCGATGGCCTAAAATCGTCAAGGCAGGCGTAATTCACCAGCCAGCGAGTGCTTCTTGTTTTCTCTGTCATTTACCTTACGTTGGATGTGAGTAGATGAAGAAAAATATAGATTTCGAACCTGACACAATAATTCGAAAATTGCAATTTTGAAGCAATTGGTTTACCTCAAATATGTGACAATATGACCATATCCCTGGCATGTTGGTGCTCTTCGTGCACTGAGACAACGCTTATGAGGTTGTTTTGTCCCTATGTTCCCAGTACATGAGCACAAACTAATTTTCATCCTATTTGTTTGTGATAGCCTGATTGGTCAGAAATATGCACAATTGGCGCGTATCTTTGGTATTCCACATATGGCCTTCATATACTACTGCATGCTGTCCCAATATCCATGCTTACCTGGGTGCAGTGATACATATGGAGTCAGGAAAACACAACTTGCATATACAAAAGTTATCTAGATTTCATACCATGTTTGCTTCTTTGGCTGCGATAGCCCCTTACATACATTAGATGGCTGGTACATAAAGGGTTAAAGTGGGTTTTCCGTATTTTTCGGTTTTGCCCGGTGAGCCAGAGAGGATGTTGCCGTGGACAGTTTGTCTCTTTTGTTTCTTTCTTGGCATTTTTCTGCTGCTTATTTGTTCAGTGGAAGGTCCTAGCCGATCCTTCACCTTCTCGAAAAATAAGTGACAATCGGAAGGCGGTAGACGCGTGAGCCGGCACTTCTTGATCCGAATTTCACCGTACATGAACATTTACCACTGCGTTCGTGTGCGATTTGAAAATAAAATGCGCGCAGAACTCGCAGTCACTTTCCTGGACTCTGCCCCGTACAACCGTCATGTAAACGGTACACACACCTGTGCCCATTACTGAGCGGCCTTTACTTGATCAGTCTTACTCAGTGTTTACAAGAGGTGTTGGCGACAGTCATCCAACGTATACCGTAAAGTCCGCTGCAAACGCCCACTTCGCTGCAAACGCCTACCCCAGCGGGTCCATACTATTTTGGTCTTTTTCAGTTGTAGGCAACTGGCATGAAGGTCGAATGTGTACGAGAACGACTAAAATGCCTACAAACTGCCTATGTCTTACCAAGAGGCTCGCAAAAGCGATTGTCAATATCTTGCTGCAAAGAAGAAAAAAAATCTTCGGTCGAGATTTCCTTTCATACGATGCATGAGTCGTCTTTGTTATTAGTTCGTTCTCCATGAAGTTATGCCGTAGAATCCATCTGGTTTTGAAATCATGAAATTTCTGCAGTGCCACGATGTCGCGCTTTCAGAATGGAACGGTGATTGTTCTGACGAAGCGTCATTCAACGTCGCAGTATTGCAGTTGAAAGTCGAACAGGGGGGGGGATGTCACAGAAGCTACACCTTCTAACTTGTTGAAAACTGTGAAGTGCTCGAGAAAAACCCTCGCCATTGCGCTTTGCGTGATTTGGAAATCATGGCTTGAAACACCGCCAGAAGTGTATTTGGTTCCTGCAATAGCCTGTTCTTCGCTACCTTGTTATTCCGAAGTAACTCCCGTTTGGATTTGGGAAATAAAACAACCAACATCATAAAATCACTAGGAGTTAGCTCGTAACTAGTGCCCAAAAACATTTTGAAACCGGAAAATGGGCATAGTTTACCGTAGCAAAGCACTCCTCGCGCTACGGTGTGAGATGCACTTTCATACAGCAGGGGTGAAAGTGCACGGGGTCAGTGCGTATAGGCCAGCAGATCTTGCAAAAATGGGATGGGCGTTTACAGCGGACTTTACGATACTTACACATTCGGTGCTTTTCCCTGTGTTTGATTTGGTTTCCTTTCAGACGGCACTGGTTGTCATGTATGTCATCCGGGTCATCAAAGGAACTTCCTCTTCCTCTTCAGCACCCTCAGCCAGTGTTGCCTGATGGTCAACCAATGTCACATGATCTTTTCTGGATTGCCATGACATCATGTTGAGGCAGGCTCTGATGTCATGGCGATGTCATGTTGAGTCCTTGTGATACTGTGGGCCGCTGCTAGCTGTTTAGGATGGCCATCATGACGGTGGTGACGGGACCACAGTTGACGCTGCTGCTCTTTTTATTGCTGCTGTTGTTGCGCTTGAACGTGTGTATTTGTATGTACATGTGTACGCGTATGTGAACGTTTACACGGACATGTGTATGTGTGTATGTGTACATGTATGTGCACGTGTAACGTCCTGCTCAGTGAAATCCAGTCACGTCACGTCACTACGTACGCGCCGGGCGTTGCGCGGCACTAGACCTGAGAACACTGGGCTGCGAAATGATGCAAGGTTCAAACTACCTTGAGTGGCATGACTGCTGGATTCCATTGAGTAGCACTATACATGTACATGGGTATGTGTGTGTGTGTGTGTGTGTGTGTGTGTGTGTGTGTGTGTATGTGTGTATGTGTGTGTGTGTGTGTGTGTGTGTGTGTGTGTGTGTTGGATGTGTGTGTGTATGTGTATGTGGATGTGTGTGTGTGTATGTGTATGTGATGTGTGTATGTGTATGTGTATGTGTATGTGTGTGTATGTGTATGTGTATTGTTATGCATGCGTACGTGATCTCACTCGGCAAACCTTGCTCTGCCATACACTCTGTGTAAAATACTAGTACTACATCATCAGTATACTACAGAACAATCATATTATTGAACTAGTATTCACTACCACTACCACTAGCCAACATACTGTGCTGTGTGTGACTGGCAAGGGGCCTGTCCATACATTCTACTCTATGTCACTCTTTAGCCTGTCCATACACACTCACTCTTAGCCTGTCCATGCACACTCACTCTTAGCCTGTCCATGCACACTCACTCTTAGCCTGTCCATACACACTCACTCTTAGCCTGTCCATACACACTCACTCTTAGCCTGTCCATGCACACTCACTCTTAGCCTGTCCATGTACTCTTCTCCAAGGGCGCGTTCGAATTGTATTCATCAACTGTTCAAACACATTTTATAAAGAGATTAGGCCATCATTTTTTATAGCTATGTTTCGCGTCGTCCGCACGCATACGTTTTGACTTTTTTTCGGAAAAAAATAAAAATATCGAACATGCACGGTGAGTGTACGACTGTGCGAGTCATCAGTGTGGACTGGTTGCGATATGGCGAAGCTGGGATTCAGAAACGGCCTCTAGGCCAGCGTTGGTAAATCGTTTGTTCGGCATCTGGGAGCAATATTCTAGGAGCTTACACCAGACCGCATTGATCACCTCAAGCTGAGAGAATGCGTCGTTCCGGAGCTCTTTGCACCGCTGCTGAAGTCTCAGTACAATAATCCAGCGAATTCGCGAAGCATGGGCACAAACGGTTGCCTCCTCTGTCCAAAGTGAATATTTACTCATGCTGATAACCCAGATGTTGTGCTTCGATGTACGATTTTTCTCTCGAATGTACACCATGCACGAACTATTGTGCTATGTACAGTGCATACACCTCTGATGAGCCTTTTTTATTATTTTGTAACTTTTTATTGTTTTCCACCTCTCGCATTATGATTCTGGAAGTTGAACTGACGCGAAACATAGATATAAAAAATGATGGCCTTAGTTGAAGTGTCCCATTCGAACGGTTTCTATCATTTTAGAGTTTTTCAGTGGAATTGTCATGGCGATGATGACGTCGGATCAGATCGACCATCTCCACGTACTACGTGACGTAGCTATTCCAAACTCTTCGAAACTAATCCACCTTCCCATCGGATGAGTTTCCAGGAGTTTCGAGGGGCTTCGTTTTTCTGAAGAGGCCAATAAGGCCACCTCTTCAGAAAAACGAAACTCCTTGAAAAGTCAAAGAGTGACAATTGGAACGTGCCCTAAGTCACTCTTGGCCTGTCCATACACTCTACTCTAAGTCACTCTTAGCCTGTCCATACACTCTACTCTAAGTCACTCTTAGCCTGTCCATACACTCTACTCTAAGTCACTCTTAGCCTGTCCATACACTCTACTCTAAGTCACTCTTAGCCTGTCCATACACTCTACTCTAAGTCACTCTTAGCCTGTCCATACACTCTACTTTAAGTCACTCTTGGCCTGTCCATACACTCTAGTCTAAGTCACTCTTAGTAGTAGTCTGTTTCAACGTTATCATTTATTTTTATCCTGTGGCTTTGGTCTGCATCTCTCATTGCCCTGGGCGTTCCTGTACGTTTTATGGCTTCTGCAGTACGTGTAGCAATGGGTTACAGCAATGCTGCAGTACGTGTTGCAATGGGTTACAGCAATGCTGCAGTACGTGTAGCAATGGGTTACAGCAATGCTGCAGTACGTGTAGCAATGGGTTACTATGGTTACAGCAATGCATGGCATCATTATTATTGTCAACTACTTCAAGTAGTACCAGTGCGTTTTTCAAGTTTTTTGCCTGCCCTGTGCCATGGTGATCTGCTCTATCTCTCTATCTGTGTGTGTGTGTGTGTGTTTGTCTGTCCCCGGGGAAAATTGCGGAAAAAATCGCAAAAACGCGGGGAAAAACGCGGCATAATAGCCATGGCATAATTTGCGGTAAATATGCGGTAAATATGCGGTGAATAATATTGATGTGCGGCAATTTTCAGTGAGTATGTAGTGAAATCAATCAGTTACAAGTCTCTGGTGTAAGCACTCGTCATATTTGAGTAAAAGGCGGCCACGATGAGACGTTGCTGACCGAACAGTGCACTGTGTGTACGTGTAGTGCAACAAAAAAGTTCAAAAAACGCGGAAAAATCGCGGAAAACGCGGTCTTTTAAAAATCGCAAAAAACGCGGAAAAAAACGCGGCCGCGGAATCGCAATTTTCCCCGGGGACAGGTTTGTGTGTGTGTGTGTGTGTGTGTGGAGATTTGCTTACGAGTATCTGGACCTGGAGTGGTTACAACTAGACAATTGCCCTGATCTAATAGTGCTACATTGTACAATCATCGTCATGTACATGTACATGTACATGTACATGTACATGTACATGTACATGTACATGTACATGGTACTACAATAGTACATGACATGTACACGACTAACCGTAATCCTAACCTAAATATCTACATGTATACAACCATTGTATTGCTTGGTTTGGAACAAAAATGGAAGAAAGGGTGCACATTGTCAAACTTCCAGGACATGATGCATTTAGTCGATCTGCCTCTGAAGCTGCTACAATATCTCTCACGAGCTCCACCACTTCTTAGCACTATAAGACACGATCACGTCTCCATTGGCTGCTCTCCATAGCAACTTTGATGCAGGGCTGTGGCTGAATAGTGGGTGTATCAAATATCTTTTCCCTTGCTTGTCCATGTAGTGAGAGCTGAAACCATTATTGCTGATGATCATTTAGATGCTGGAAGCTTACATGTATCTTCGGAAGTGGTATTCCTTCCTGCAGACAAGCTGTCACTGCTTACACTCTGTGAAAAAATATCTTCATCTGAAACAGCTCACGTGAGGCCAGTTCCTGAGAGACGATCTCAGATCGAGATCCCTCCTCCCATTTGCGGAAATCCTGAAACCACATGGTCAGAAGTTATTTTGCCGCTCTACACCCTCTGCTTGTGCTGTCTTCTTCTCCTGAGGTTGCCTGGAGACAAATGGTTGGCCAGAATACTCTTCTATTCTGATAACATTTGACTGTAGGCCTTGCATTATAATCGTCCTCGACGAACTGTACGTGCTTCACCAGGAAAGTAAGACACGCGCTGCTGAGCACTCAAATCGACTTGGTACTGCGTCCATGAGAAATTCTAGTTCTTTTCGAGCCTGCTGAGCTGGCTCGGCAAAGGCAGTTATTTGGAACAAGCTCTTTCTGTTTATAGCCGCTCGGTCTAAATTTATCAATGGATCAGTGTTTACTTCAGTATCACTAGAGATGCTATGGCCAGAGCCTATGGCATAACTGGAAACTTCTCTTCGTCTGTTTGATATTCACTTCGCGTACATCTACTCTAGTCTCCTCCATGGTTCTTCATGATTTCTAAAAAAAACTCCTCGTAAATCATCGTTACGGATTTTGTGTAACACTAACAAGTAACAGCCTCAGTTGCAACGTTGGGTATGCTATATCACATGTACATTTACCTGACTACATTGCTACATACATGTAAAGACTTTATGTACGTAGCAATGGCACTACAATGTAGTCAGGTAAATGTAGCATTAGTGCTAAAGGTGTTCCATGTCTACAAATCACAAAGTCATGTGTCGGTACAATACATGGCGTTGCACCTCATGGCTTTAGGCTAGCCGATTGTTGCCAAAAACCTGATATTTTCCGACAGTATCCACTATGAAACTCGTTATGATGCTCAAACCTCACATCATGCTCGTCTTGTTCCTTTCTAATGCGATGCTCGGATAGTCTCATAATGCCGAATATAATGCCGGCATTATCCGCTGGACCCTAGAGATGGCCCCTTAGCTCATTGGACAAGGATGCATGATTGCACAGCTTAGAGACAGCCACTAAGGGGTGACAGACACCTGCAAGACATCTTGTACCGTTGTGATTGTCGCAGGGACGCCATACTCGACATGATCCTGGGCACAAGTGCTAGTGGTGCAAACATGCAAATTATGCAATCGTTTGTGAATCAGAGCGCTTACAGCAGCACTGTCTGGTATCGAAGAAATGGCGATGAGAGCCACAGTGTAGCCTAGTCAAAGTTGCTCCTTTTTTGCATGAAGAAAATTATTTTCTATACGGTTCAGCCACCTTGTACAACCGGGCATCGTGTGCCTGGTTAAAGGGGAAGTTAAGGCAAAAATCAAGATTTCACCAGTTGTAGTCTTCGGGGTGCTGGGTCGAATGGTCTTGGTCCGAGGAAGCTGAGACGCTCCCTTCCTACTTGAATCCCAATCGAACTCGCGCACTTCCACCGAAACTGGGTGACTGCGCCCTACGAGATGGGGATTTGTATGCAAAATGTCACTAAAAGCGCCATTTCGTTCTTATAAAAGCACGGATGACCGCGATTGGCCCATATGTTGTAGTATTCTGGACGCTAAGTCGACTGGTTTTGGTCCGAAAAGGCTGCGATGCAGCGTTCCTCCTTTATTCCCAATCGAATATGGTTGAAGAAGCGGTCACGTGATCCTGGGTGCCCAAATCACCTGGTCACCACGCCAGCAGTAGGCCTTGGCGGATAATGCCGGCAGAAAAATTGGCAGAATTCGGTACTTTTTCTGGTAAGTTTCATGCATGTTTGGTATGTGGATAAAGAAATGGAGCAGAATTCGAGGAATTGCCCGCCATAAGGTTTGTATGGTTCTGCCAATTTCGGTGCAAAAAAAGCAGAATCTGCCACCTTTTCGAGCATTATCCGCCAAGGCCTAGCCAGCAGGCGACAACTTTCACACCGAGGTTCAACTCGAGTGACAGGACTGCACCCAAAAAGGTCAAAACAGGCTGTAAGTTGTACCCTGCAGGCACGGTGACCAGGTGACTGGTGTACGCAGGAGCACGTGACCGCTTGTTCAACCATGTTCGATTGGGAATAAAGAAGGAACGCTGCATCGCAGCCTTTTCGGACCAAAACCAGTCGACTCAGCGTCCAAAAGACTACAACATATGGGCCAATCGCGGTCATCCGTGCTTTTATAAGAACGAAATGGCGCTTTTAGTGACATTTTGCATACAAATCCCCATCTCGTAGGGCGCAGTCACCCAGTTTCGGTGGAAGTGCGCGAGTTCGATTGGGATTCAAGTAGGAAGGGAGCGTCTCAGCTTTCTCGGACCAAGACCATTCGACTCGGCACCCCGAAGACTACAACTGGTGAAATTTTAATTTTTGCCTTAACTTCCCCTTTAAGCTAAGACTCATGTTATCTTGGTAAAACTCTACAAGTCTGTTCGTTCTAGTGCGCATATTCCTTCGCCGCCCCTAGAGTACGATTATACCTGGCTTGTTGGGCTAGGAATATGGTGCATGGAGGAGCGGAGTTGCAACTGATCGCGTTCCAGCACAGGGATTTGTGCAAAGCGGGGTTGCAACTGATCGCGTTCCAGCACAGGGATTTGTGCAGCAAAGCGGATCGGTGTGCATGTTTGGGCCGGCTGTGACTATTTAGGCTGCGTTTACACGACAACGATTGAAAACGATTTGCGTTTACACGACAACGAAGTAGGACGTAAACGGAACGAAATCGTTGCGTTTACTACTATCGTTTACACGACAACGCCCGAAAACGATACCTAAACGGAACGAAATGGAAACACACTTCAAAGTGTTTTGAAACGTTTTCAAAACGTTTTCGTTCTCGTGTAAACGGTGAAAACAGTGAAAACGATTGGAAACGGAGCGCGGTCATGGAAACCATTCCGCGCGGGACTATATTTCGCGGGAAATACCCAATCCTGGCGACCACCAGCACGTACCAAACTCCAACTAACGTGTTACTTCCCGCCCTTGCGCCAAGCCAGCACTTGCTACTCCAGCCTGATCGCCCGTTTT
The DNA here is from genome assembly GCF_964019385.1 of Sycon ciliatum. Taxonomy (NCBI): domain Eukaryota; kingdom Metazoa; phylum Porifera; class Calcarea; order Leucosolenida; family Sycettidae; genus Sycon; species Sycon ciliatum. Next base: position 47,794,783 of record NC_088644.1, read on the forward strand.
CCGTTTTCGTGTGAACGGTTCAAAACGTTTTGCCGTTCTCGTGTATTTGAAAACGATTCGAGGCCAGCCCGTTTTCGTTCCGTTTCGTTCCGTTTCGTTTCGTCTCCGTGTAAACGCAGCCTTATTTCATAATGCAGACTTTTGTAAATGAATTAAAACTGCATGCAGTATATAGTACTGATCAATGCAATCCAGTCCCGTGACTCAAGTATGCGCCGGACACAGTCCTACACCCGCCAACACTGGCCTGACAAATGCTGCAAAGCAAACTAAGTAATATTAGTTAGTTACTTGAGTGATATGACGCGACTGGAGACTTCACTGAGCAGCACTGAACATTCCGTGTATTTGTCATGGTCTCCAGTGGCAGTGAGCTGTGTAGATCAAGGAGTACTAATTTTATGACTCCAAATCTCGCTAGAATCACCCTAGAGACATACAATCATGTACTTCAAGGAAGTGGTGCTGTACAAGTCCAACCTGACTCATGAGCACTACACCACGGATGTGAGTTTTCGCCGTCGCCGGATCTGATCCCTGTCCTTGGATATTATTGTTCCTCCATGGGGCTGTGGACTCAAGTGCAAATAATGCACACTCTCGGACGGTTATGCATGTAGATTCTTGCCATCTTGGTGTCCCGACAGACACAGCGGGATGGACGAACCTTGAATCACGTGCCCCGATGATCGGCGCCTGGATGAGCTTCGCACTGTCTTTATGTCAAGCTGTTCAGATGGTTGTGCTTTGTCAGGTCGCTGCTCTCCTCAGACTCAGAGAGTCTACTCCGTCTAGTCCTACAAGTACAAGCCATCCATGGTCTGCACAAGCCTGTGACAACACCATGTTGTCAAAGACAATCCAATGAACGAACCTATTCAAAATTCAACCAATCAGCAACGTAGCTCCTAGCAACCAACCAGTTGCAGTGTCTAAGCTGAAAGCTTATGCCACGGCAGCGCGACTACTAGGCGCATGCGTGGAATAAAGTGCCGCGGAGACGCTGCGCTTGTTCAATCACATACATTAGATGCTGTCGTTCCTCCTCTTTCTCTGTGAGATTTTCTGCAGTACAATAACACCGTGAAAACCTTTGACTGCCAAGATGCCTTCACCTAAATTTCATATGAAGCACCATTCAGAAGATGTTCTTGTGTCCTCTGACGGACGCGAAATGACCAGACTACTTCCCTCTGCTACCAGCCGGAAACCAACCAAACCTGCCGCCGCCGCTGCCTCTCAAACTCAGCCTGCAGCAAAATCGCAACGAGGTACGTACGCGCGCGCGCGCTCGTGAGTGCGTGCGACTGAGTGTCTGTGTCACTGTGTGTGTGATGGGTGACATTGAGTGCGTTGAAAAGATCCCTTCTTATCTGAATGGACGTGTGGCTCTTTCTCCCTCCCACAGTCTACTGGATATTGTCTGAACACGCACTAGTAGGCATGTGAGATGTGCACGGTAGATATCTATGTCACTTTCATAATTGAGAATTCAAGAGAATGCAGCGACAAAAGTATCCAATAACACGCATTCACGGAGTATCAGATTCTACCACTCTTTTGGCTATAGAAGCGCTCTGGCATAGGGTTCAGTTTAGGCCACCAGAACAGTGTATGCTAAACCAGGTAGACATAGTCGCATTTGTATTTGATTGGTTTGGACCGCGGAGATTTCTGTACTCTTGCACATGGCTATGTTGATCACAGTATGACCGTGTTTGGGGTCAGTAGATCATGTCGTGATCTCGACCGGCCGTGCATTGCATAGGCCACAGTACTGATCACTTAGTTGATTCCAAATTTGCACTTTGTTTCTGGTCTGTAGAGTGTTGTGTGGTGTCTCTGGTCTAGTCCCCAGTAGATCTACTCACCAGTGCTATGCGCAGACACAGATGCTACGCAGCAATGACTCTGATGTCTGAGACTTTGTTACAAAAGAGTCCTTGTTGAATGTTGTATTAAAGTAACGTTTATCTATGACGTAACAGTTACCAAGTATGTACATGTACGCACGTAGGCTAGGCTCAGTAGGCTGTGTAGCTAGTGCTAGCGAACACTGCACTAGAATAGAAAGAGTTAGTGCCGATTAGTCATCCACAGTAATACATTTTGTATCAAGCAGTCTACTGCTGTCTGTAATGTAGATCTACCATACATCAACAGAACGCTATAGCTAGCAAACTAAAGGTCAGAGTTCAAAGGTTCAATGAGTTGATCCCTCACATTTTCCCGTCGCGCAGCTGAATACTTTCTGGTTGCTCGTCAAGACTTTCGTCCTTTCCTTGCAGTTCATTAGTAGTCTTGTTCATGTCCAAGGAACATCAGGGAGGAGGTTTTGAAACTCAGCCATAGGTACTGGACTAGAGTATTTGCATGTTGATGTTTTACTTCAGCAGTGCCCTTCCTCGTCGTGTAAAGTTTCAATTGAAATATTTCCAGCAATTCAGTTAGTCGAGTGGGAGTGGTTCGTAGTGTTTCTTGGGATCAATGGAAGCGAGACGGGAGGGACCATCCTAGACTGTGAGTGAAAACAGATTTCTTCCCAATGGCTACGCTTTGCCGTCGTTCATCTCCTTTGTTTTTGAATGTCGTTTGTCGTGAACCTTCGTCTCTGTCCTAGTCTCGTGTCACAACGTGACGGCCATTCAGTGACCTACTGATTGACCTCTTGTAAATCAAGTACATGTTTGTTATTTGTAACGAAGCAGGGAGTCGTACTCAAACTAGGGAGGTGACACGGCACAGAAATCCGTGTCACAGGGGTTGACTCGCACCCGTGACCTCTCGTTGTTATTTTTGGAATAGTTCAGTCCAATCTAGTCCGAAAGGTCATACTCGGATCGACTCGCCTTCTGTACTTCACCTCCAAGCGTGCCGCATGGGTGTCTAGTTTTTGAAATTTTTAAGGCAGCACATTTCGTTTACAGCCCATCACTCGCCAGTATTCTTTGAAAGACTACCAGTAATTTTGTTAGCTCCTGCCATGTCCGAACTACTTGATACCAGTGATGGCAACAGCAGCAGTTATGAGACGGCGTGTAGTGTTGCGGTAACTGTTCAGAACTGTTCAGAGTCGTATCCTAGGTTAATCCGAATACTAAAAATTGACCCAAATTGCACATAACACGAAGCTGGTTTTTGAAAATTGTAAGTCGTGTATCTGCCCCATTTCTTCTTTATGACTTGCACAATACACCAGTCTTCCTAAATAACACATTTATAGCAGGGGTTAAGTACCATACAAGAGAGCTACATTGTACATCTAGTCATACTGTCATAAACAGCCAGCATTTTTCCTGCAGCAGTCACACCACCATCATCATTATTTCCAGGGAAATCCTCTTACATTGTCAGCTCCTACGTCGTTATATACAATGACATATGTAGGGGGCTGTAGGACCGGCTCGTCAAAAATAGAGAACCAGAACAAGCGTGCTCGGGACGTCTCAGCAATCGTAGTATGCCTGAGCACTCCAATAAAAACTTGATCAATGGCAAAATCGTTCCCCACAGAAAAATCATACTTTGCGGGTCTTGCGTTGCACGCTTGGAGGTGAAGTACAGAAGGCGAGTCGATCCGAGTATGACCTTTCGGACTGGACTGGACTGAACTATTCCAAAAATAACAACGAGGGGTCACGGGTGCGAGTCAACCCCTGTGACACGTATTTCTGTGCCGTGTCACCTCCCTAGTTTGAGTACGACTCCCTGTAACGAAGTTAGAGTTGATGAACAGGACACTGGACAATGTTCCTGGTTGTGACGGACATTGGCATTGCTAGAATATCATAAGTTGGCCGTCGATATTTTCCGTTGCTTGCAAAGAGTGAAAGTGAAATTGTTCCTTTCATTGGGTTTGGAGCTTCTTCTTCGAACAGTCGTTTTCTTCTTCGTGGTTACTCTTTCTAAATTGTTTGTTTGTTGAGGTGTGGAGTAGTTTTCTTTCGTCGAGAGTTGTCGTAGGCAGTGGTAGCAATGAGGTGTAACATTTGTGGGTCGTTTCTGTAATTTTGTTGAAGAACGTAAATTGCATGTGTTGCAGTGTGTTGTGAAGACACCCCCGTGATGTCGTTCATTGATCGTCTTCACCTCTTTCAGCTACAGTCACTGACAACCATATATAGCTGTATGTACGGTTATTGTGACGTTTGTTTGTGAACGATGGTTGCTAGGATACCTGTACCACGCTGTACTCTGTGGCGACAAATGTCATTACTTGCCACTGTCCAAATAAAGGATGTCGTTATGACGTCATGACGCGTGTGTGTGTGTGTGCCAACAATAGTGAAGAGGTGAAAATGTCATTCGTATGTTGTGTCTGTTTGTACGGTACAGATCTTGAAGAAACTGTGAAGAAATTTACTGATGCAGTTTCTGAGGAAGGACGAGTGATACATGAGATTTGGGCGTTGGTGTTCAACATCCTTCATCTCCTGCAGAGTATTGGAGCGGAGAGAGTTAGATGGACACCACCTATTTGGGGATCATGCTCGTACACACTAGGAGTAAGTAGAGTGTTGATGTAGTATGTGTGTGTGTGTGTGTGCGTGTGTGTGTGTGTGTGTGTGTGTGTGTGTGTGTGGAAAAATATTTTCGCGGAGAGGAAGCAGATTTGTTAGCTCCTGGTTTTCTCTTTGTTGGCATCCTCCACGGGGCGGCCTTGGCCTTCTGGTCAGGGTCGTCCCTGGGTATTGACTGGCAGTAGGCTTTTCATGCCTTGCAGCCGGTTTCGCTCGCGCGGAAAGGCATTCAGTGAGCTGACGACCAGGGCGGGTAATTTGTTGCCGTCACCGTCTTCTTGCGTCCTTTCCGCATCCTCCGCAGTGGCGTGGCGAGCCCTCGGATCAATCCCCAGCCTGAAACAATGCAGTGGCGTTCGGCAAAACAAGTGGATTCCTGGATGAAAAAGGATACAGGTCACACTTGCAACAATTTATTCCTGCGCGGTGATAGCTGGAATTGTGAATTTGTCGTGTTGTTTGGACCTGAGTGGCCAGTCGTCGTGCGGCGATGGTGTAGTGATGTTAGCTTGCTGCACATACTCCTCGTCGTTTCGTGAAAGTACGTCTTGTGGAGCCCTTGTGGGACGTTCGGTGCCCACCCTCCAGCTCAAGATTGTGCTTTCCTGGTGCGTGGAGGCCGAAGCAGTACAGACGTTATTGTTGAACAGAATATCATGTTCACATTAATATTGTTCCTTTCTTCAGTCGTTGCATGTTATAGTGGACCTACAGCAGACTGTTCATCTGGTTTGTGATATTTCCTTCCTCTGTTTGTGAGTCCCTTTCCATCAATATGGCAGCTTGTTTTGATTTCCTTTTTTCAATTCTTTTTGCTGTACTTTCTGTTTTGTTTGCGCCACTGCCCCTCACCTTGCGCTCAGTTCTCTGAGTGGAGGGCGGCGTGACCCCAAGGGGTAGCTGATTGATAGTAGTACTTCCTCCGCGTCATCGAAATTGTCGCAGTTTGACTTTTGATATAAAACGGGGTATTTACTCACCAGCACTCGTACCAGAGGCAAGGAATCGGACATAGGCGATAGTCATCAGTATAGGGTGACGGCAAAGTTCTATTTTCTGTTATTGGAAGCTGGAATTTTTGAACTAGACGCAGTTTCTTCGCTGATGTCGCAGCGATGGTAATTTCGACTCGCTGAGATCAGTCAGGCGTTGCAGCCTGCACATTTCTCGTGCGTATGGCCATTCAATCAAGCCTCATCACTGTTTTACCTTAGCTGGGGTGAGAATGAATTCGTGGAACAAGTGGCAGCGCTTGGAGAAACATCGAGGGGTCAGCAAACTAAATGCCTGCAACAGCGATAAAATTTGTTGCTCTGGCTGAGACACCTACATGATTGTACCTGCAAGAGCTGTGTATGTGTAGACTCTACACGTAGTGCTAGTGATGTACGCGCAGGTGCCGTACCATGGTATACCAGTGATGCTGAAAAAGAGGGCGCGCTGGACGTGATAGCACACTTACCTGCATGAGCTGTGACCACACAGATAAAATAAATGGGCATGCCACGGCTAAAAAAAGTTCATTTCAAGATCGAGGTGATTCCGCCGACGGTAATCAACCGACCTCGCAACGATCGTGTATTCTTACTAGGCTTCGTTGGTGGTGAAGTAGAAATCATCCAGAGCTAGCAGACGACAAGCACAGCAGCTCTTGTACTGTGGAGAAAGTCAAAGCGTTTGAGATGAGGCGCGACCAACTTTCAACCTTCCTTGAAATATTTCGGAACGATATTTTTGCGTCTATAGACATCAGCGACGACGAGGACTTCATCTCTGCCTGAAAACTCTCAGTCCAACTGTCCTGGAACGTTACTCTAGTCTTCAGACTATTATATTGTGGAATAAGTTTTGAATGGCTTAGCTTATGGAGTTGTCAGTAAAAAGTGACAAGTCACTAGTCAAACTGCGACAATTACGATGACGCGGAGGAAGTAGTAGTAGTAGTAGTAGTGTGTGTGTGTGTGTGTGTATGTATGTGTGTGTGTGTGTGGTGTGTGTGTGTGGTGTGTGTGTGTGTGGTGTGTGTGTGTGTGTGCATATGCATGTGCGTGTGTGTGTATCTACATGTGCGTCCGTGTATTTGCTTACCTGCATGTATGCGTGCGTGCACGTGTATGTTTATGTGTGTTCGCGTGCCCGTATGTGTATGCATGTTCAAGTGGTGACACGCCGTCTTCTTGTCTGTGCCACTGTCAAGTGATAATGACTGGTGGAAATTGTTTCTGTGACATAACTTTACAAGATGTGCAATTGCTGCAATCTTCTCTCAAGTTGGAATAAAGTTATGAAAATTTGACTGGTTTTGACCTCTGAGGTCTATCAGTAGGTTTCCTAACTCCTAATGTCATTGTACTGAGAGTATTGTTGCTGTCATTGTTGTAATTGTCAAATTGTTTCTTCTGTTTTGTATATCACATAGGTGATGATGATAGTTGTTCTCTGCTATTGTGGGCAAAACCTTAGTGATGAAATGATGCAAGGTCTTGTTGGCTGTATTCTTGACTTCAAGACAGTTGATGTCAATGAAGAAGATAAGACCTACGTAAGTTGTTGTGTTTTGGATTGTGACAAGAGACATTTTCTGTGTTCAGTATACTGTGCTGGCTCACTGCCATGTGTACGTCTTTGCTGGTGTTTCTGTGTGTACGTCTGTTTCCTTGTTGGTGTGTTTGGCCTGTGAACATGTACTGCATATTCATCTGTGTGTTTGTGTGTGTGTATATGTGTTTGTGTATGTGTGTGTGTGTATGTGTGCGTGTATGTGTATGTGTGTGTGTGTGTGTGTGTGTGTGTGTGTGTGTGCGTGTGTGTGTGTGTGTGTGTGTCCCATATGGTGCAGTGGTATGTGCAGCGATTTCCAATCGATAGGTTGCGGGTTCGATTCCCGACGATTATGGTCACACACGTCTTTCTTCTCTTTCTCAGACTCTTCCTGACTTTTCTTTCATTCTCCTGGGTGGTTACCAACAGCCAGTGCATGCCGGAGTATGTGGTGTGATGTGTGTGCGGGAAAAAAGAAAAAAAAATGAAAATGAAAAGACCAAAAATAGGGATTCACTGGCCAGAAAAACCACTTCAAATAGCTGTATGGTGTAGACCAGGCTGAATAGTGACGGTCAATTCTTCAGCCTTGCAAGCTGTTGAATGGTGCAATCCCGGCACAAGTTGCTATGGCTTCTGCCGTAGCATTGCTATCATCGCCTCCGGCGATGGGCGTCAAAGGTCAAAGGTGTGTGTGTGTGTGTGTGTGTGTGCATGTGTTCAGTACAACTGGACTCTCTTACACCATTGTGTAGTGTCAGGCAATGCACGTTTAGCAAAACTGCTCATCGAACACGGCGCTTGCCTCAACGCACAGTCCAGCTTGGTAAGAAATCGTGTTACTCTAGAGTCTGGTTGTCTCAACTGAATTCTCAGTTTGTATGTTCTTACATGTCTG
>NC_088644.1:47802941-47842530 GCF_964019385.1 Sycon ciliatum
GAGAGAGAGAGAGAGAGAGAGAGAGAGAGAGAGAGAGAGAGAGAGAGAGAGAGAGAGACAGGACAGGACAGGTGAGAAGGACGAGTAGAAACTGTTCACTTCACAACAACACACAATGAAATACTTACACAGTCAAGCAGTGCAGTATCCAAGGTGACACTGTCACTGTCATGTGACAGTATCACCTTGACAACATTGATCTTGCTCAGCAAGACTGCCCAGTGCAGTGGAGTCTGTTGCCACTGTAGAGAAAGAGAGAATGTGATGAGTATTGCTATACAACCATTACACTAACTACTACAACCACACACCGACACAGACCTGGACAACTAGAACAAACACAACCATGCACGTGCACACATGAACACACATGCAGGACCACAGGCACATGCACAAACATGAAGAATTACAAGTCATTGTGCACACACACTCGCACACACACATGCGCACAATAACACACGTGAGGCTACAAGATAACACAGGTTGTACAATGAAAGGTCGTTCATGATCAACAGATGTGAGTGCAAACGTAGACACACGTGGGCACAGGACATACGAGTACAAACGATGAACGGATTGTCTTACAGACCTATACACAGACATTTAAGAACATACAAACTGAGAATTCAGTTGAGACAACCAGACTCTAGAGTAACACTTTTTCTTACCTTGCTGTCCTGTGCGTTGAGGCAAGCGCCGCGTTCGATGAGCAGTTTTGCTAAACGTGCATTGTCTGTCACTGCACAGTGGTGTAAGAGAGTACATTTGAACTGACCACACATACACACACACACACACACACACACACACACATACACACATACACATATACACACATACACACACATACGCACACACACACATGCGCACGCACACACACACATACACGCACACATACGCACACACACACACACACACACACACACACACACACACACACACACACACATACATACACATACACGCACACATACACACACATATATACACGCACACACAAACACACAGATGAATATGCAGTACATGTTCATAGGCCAAACACACCAACATGGAAACAGACGTACACACAGAGACACCAGCAAAGACGTACACATGGCAGTGAACCAGCACATTATACTGAACACAGACAATATCTCTAGTCACAATCCAAAACTCAACAACTTACGCCGGTCTTATCTTCTTCATTGACATCAACTGTCTTGAAGTGCAGAATATAGTCGACAAGACCTTGCATCATTTCGTCACCCAAATGTTCACCACAATAGCAGAGAACAAGTATCATCGTGACCTATGTGATATACAAAACAGAAGAAACAATTTGACAATTACAACACTGACAGCAACAATACTCTCAGTACAATGCCATTAGGAGTTAGGAAAACTACTGATTGACCTCAGAGGTCAAAACCAGTCAAATTGTCATAACTTTATTCCAGCTTGAGAGAAGCTTGCAGCAATTGCACATCTTGTAAAGTTATGTCACAGAAACAATTTCCACCAGTCATTATCACTTGACAATTGCACAGACAAGAGAACGGCGTGTCACCACTTGAACATGCATACACATACGGGTACGCGAACACACATAAACATACACGTGCACGCACGCATATATGCAGGTAAGTAAATAGTATACACGGACGCACATGTAGATACACACACACGTACATGCACACACACACACACACGCACACACACACACATACACACACACACACACACACACATACACATACATACATACATACTACATCAACACTCTACTTACTCCTAGTGTGTAGGAGCATGTGCTTGTATAACCAGGTGGTGACCATCTAACTCTCTCTGCTCCTGTACTGTGCAGGAGATGAAGGACGTTGAACACCAACGCCCAAATCTCATGCATCACTCGTCCTTTCTCAGAAACTGCATCAGCAAATTTCTTCACAGTTTCTTCAAGATCTGTACCGTCCAAACAGACACAACATACGAATGACATTTTCACCTCTTCACTATTGTTGGCACATGCACACACGCACGTCATGACGTCATAGAGACGTCCCTTATTTGGACAGTGGCAAGTAATGACATTTTGTCGCCACAGAGTACAGCGTGGCACAGGTATCCTAGCAACCATCATTCACAAACAAGCGTCACAATAACTGTACATACAGCGATATATGGTTGTCAGTGACTGTAGCTGAAAGAGGTGAAGACGATCAATGAACGACATCACGAGGGTGTCTTCACAACACACTGCAACACATGCAATTTACGTTCTTCAACAAAATGACTGAAACGACCGACAAATGTTACACCTCATTGCTACCACTGCCTACGACAACTCTCGACGAAAGAAAACTACTCCACACCTCAACAAAAAACCAATTTAGAAAGAGTAACCACGAAGAAGAAAACGACTGTTAGAAGAAGAAGCTCCAAACCCAATGAACGGAACAATTACACTTTCACTCTTTTCAAGCAACGGAAAATATCGACGGCCAACTTATGATATTCTAGCAATGCCAATGTCCGTCACAACCAGGAACATTGTCCAGTGTCCTGTTCATCAACTCTAACTTCCTTACAAAGAACAAACATGTACTTGATTTACAAGAGGTCAATCAGTAGGTCACTGAATGGCCGTCACGTTGTGACACGAGACTAGGACAGAGACGAAGGTTCACGACAAACGACATTCAAAAACAAAGGAGATGAACGACGGCAAAGCGTAGCCATTGGGAAGAAATCTGTTTTCACTCACAGTCTAGGATGGTCTCTTTCCGTCTCGCTTCCATTGATCACAAGAAACACTACGAACCACTCCCACTCGACTTACTGAATTGCTGGAAATATTTCAATTTGAAACTTTACACGACGAGGAAGGGCACTGCTGAAGTAAAACATCAACATGCAAATACTCTAGTCCAGTACCTATGGCTGAGTTTCAAAACCTCCTCCCTGATGTTCCTAAGACATGAACAAGACTACTAATGAACTGCAAGGAGAGGACGAAAGTCTTGACGAGCAACCAGAAAGTATTCAGCTGCGCGACGGGAAAATGTGAGGGATCAACTGACTGAACCTTTGAACTCTGACCTTTAGCTTGCTAGCTATAGCGCTCTGTTGATGTATGGTAGATCTACATTACAGACAGCAGTAGACTGCTTGATACAAAATGTATTACTGTGGATGACTAATCGGCACTGACTCTTTCTATTCTACAGTGCAGTGTTCGCTAGCACTAGCTACACAGCCTACTGACCCTAGCCTACGTGCGTACATGTACATACTTGGTATGGTTACGTCATAGATAAACGTTACTTTGATACAACATTCAACAAGGACTCTAACGAAGTCTCAGACATCAGAGTCAATAGAGAGGTTCCGGAATACGATTTTTCGTGCCAAAATCCGTAGAGGCGCTACGGATTTTTTATACGTCGTTTTCGAGCAGTGAAATGTTCCCGAGTACGGAACTTGTGTGTTTGCCGTCATTGCCTAGGTTACGATCGCAAACACGTCACATTCTCGCGCTATGCCTTTTTATTTTGAAAATTTGTACCGAAATCAAAACTACCCGCCGAAAATCGATGTTTCTCGTACCAAATTTGTACGCGAAAAATCTTTCTGCACCGGATGACGCGAAATCTCCATGCGAAACATGGTCCGTATGAAAGCCAGTCCACACTGATTCTCCGTGCCGAAAAATCGTATGGAGCACGCCTCGAAAAAATCCGTAGAGCCTATACGGATTTTGGCACGGAAAATCGTACCCCGGAACCTCTCTATTGCTGCGTAGCATCTGTGTCTGCGCATAGCACTGGTCAGTAGATCTACTGGGGACTAGGCCAGAGACACCACACAACACTCTACAGACCAGAAACAAAGTGCAATTTTGGAATCAACTAATTGATCAGTACAGTGGCCTATGCAATGCACGGCCGGTCGAGATCACGACATGATCTACTGACCCCAAACACGGTCATACTGTGATCAACATAGCCATGTGCAAGAGTACAGAAATCTCCGCGGTCCAAACCAATCAAATACAAATGCGACCACCGGTATGTCTACCGCCTACCGGGTCTAGCATACACTCTTCTGGTCGGCGTAAACTGAATCCTATGCCAGAGCGCTTCTATGGCCAAAAGAGTGGTAGAATCTGACACTCCGTGACTGCGTGTTATTGGATACTACTTTAGGCCTTGGCGGATTATGCTAGCATAATTTTTCGCATAATTCCTACCAAAATCGAATAATCGCATAATTCGAGGCAAATTGCATACGAATCGCATAAATCGGAATAATCCGCCTGTTCGCATCAAATTCCATACAGTTGTACATGTTCTACAAGTACAAGTACAAGTTGATGCACCACGAAGGCGTAGGTTTACGACTTCCTTAATAACATGTCCAGTCCACTACAATCAATGACGGTCGTAGCTAGGTCGGACGGTGCGTTGACCCCGTTGAACTTTTGCTACTACAGTACAACGCCCTCTACAAAAATTCCCCTGTTATTTTGCACAGAACAATTCAGGGGCGTAGCACCCGCTACGACTGGTACGACCATGGCCGTACCACTTTTCGAAAAGTGTGGTCCGTCCGGAACGTGCAAAACCGTAATAAAAAAAATCAGGATCCATCGATGCATATGCGCATCAGACTTTGACCTTTTTTCTAGACTCTTCGTAGATCTGTTATGCATCTGCAGTCGTACTGAGTATTGACACTACAAAAATGTAGTCACTACTGTACTCGACTCGACTGCACACTGCGCCAGAAGTTCCCAGAACGCAGGATTTTGTGTCTTTTTTACAAAATTTTCCCGGGGGAGGTCCCCCGGACCCCCTCCAACACGGCCTTCAGCCGCACCGACCTTCGGTCGTACCACTTTCAAAACCCCTCCTACGCCCCTGACAATCATAATTATACATTAGCAGCTTATGTGAGCATAATGGGGTATAATAAGTATAACGTTTAGCATAAAAATAGCATAATTCTGCAATTTTTTCAGCAATGCGAAAAGCATAATTTCACGAAAATACTAGCATAATCCGTCAAGGCCTATACTACTTGGAATAGTAGATATCTTTGTCGCTGCATTCTCTTGAATTCTCAATTATGAAAGTGACATAGATCTACCGTACACATCTCACATGCCTACTAGTGTGTGTTCAGACAATATCCAGTAGACTGTGGGAGAGAGAAAGAGCCACACGTCCATTCAGATAAAAAATTAATGATCTTTTCAGACAAGGTCAAAACACCCCACACACAGTGACACACACACGCACACACACAGAAACGCACGCACTCACTCACACGCGCGCGTAGATCTACGTACCTCGTTGCGATTTTGCTGCAGGCTGAGTTTGAGAGGCAGCGGCGGCGGCAGGTTTGGTTGGTTTCCGGCCGGTAGCAGAGGGAAGTAGTCTGGTCATTTCGCGTCCGTCAGAGGACACAACAACATCTTCTGAATGGTGCTTCATATGAAATTTAGGTGAAGGCATCTTGGCAGTTAAAGGTTTTTGTTCTTACGAAAAGCAAAGAATCAGTAGTCAGTATGAATTGTACTGCAGAAAATCTAAAACTTATACTAAAACAAAAAAGGAGATAAAGGATGATCATGACAGTGTACATGTAGTAGCTGGTAACATAGTAACAGTACGGGTTGGGTTTTCTTGCCAGTCTCGCTGTGTGCAGGGGAATATCACACGCACGTTCCCAGCAACACTCAGTCTGACACACTCAGGAAGGCAAAGTGCTACTTTCATGGCACTTCGCCGCTCTTGTCTAGTAACTTGATACAGTATGCACACGTTGGAGGTTGTGGAATGCGGAAATTGAAATCTCTCGGATCATCAGTGACAGTCCAGCTGGCCAGGCAGCAGTCCACGGTACACGTACATGATTGTAGAGAATCCTATCTTGGATATCCTAATATGGACTCACGTACAGTATGGTATTTACACTGAGCGACAAAGTTACTCTACTGTTTCCTTCACAAGAATGGGGGCCGTACATGCTGTGTGGAATAGCAACCAGAGTCCGCAGCGGCAATGGCGTACAGTGTCAGTAGTAGTAGGGCTGGATGAAAAGTCAGTGTTACATGTAGTCCGTACAGACTGAGTATAAGTTTGAGTGACTGAAACAACGACTTGTTTGCCTTCCGCAGGACCGCAGGGCAGTCCACGTTTTGCTACAAGGAGAAAATTCACAATCTCATACACAACTCGGTCTATGGATGGTCGTGAGGTACATGACACTGTGCATAATCATTGCGGACATGTACATATAAATCCCCCCCCCCCCTCCCCCTCCCCTACCCCCGTAGAAGCAAGCTTGGAAGGAGATTAACGAAAACAGGTTTGCACCACCGGCTATACAATTTCATGGAGAACCTCAAACAGCTATTAGTTTCGCATGTGCCAGGCCACCACCATGCTGCAAGGGGATTACAAGTAGTACATCTTACCATTATGATAATTACCACATCAAATGCTGCGGAGACCTATCCAGAATCGGCAATATGCTGGCCCTGGCCTGGAGATCTGCAACTACAATCAGCTTCTACTTTGCAACATTAACGTATAAGTCTCCTTTTGTCGATTGATGGATCAATCGGTAGATTCGGCTCTGTTTTTCTTTCCTTTCTTTCTTGCTTGAATTGTATGTTGAACTCATTGGATTTCTTTGTATTCTGTATCTCGTTATCGTTATATTTTCCTCTAGCCCTCTCGCTTAGGATGAGCTTTCTTTTTATGGCAGCTTAAGGTAGCAGTACTGGAAAACGGGTGTCAGATTTAGCCAAAATATCAATTTCACGGGAACTGCTTCAAGTGTGATTTTTCTGAAAGAAGAAATACCAAAGGGTCTACAAATGAAATTTTTTGGCATTCGAACCAGCCAAAGCAGAGATATGGCCCTTCAAAAACTGAAAATACCCGTCAAAATTTCAAAATTGCACTGATCAGCTGATCGATGTCAATCTATTTCGAGAGGGTTTCTGTACAATATCAGCGCATCCTGGCCAATCTCGGCCTGATTCACACTATCTGTCCAGCTAAAACCAGTTTAGAGCTGGGCTGAGTGTCGCGATCGCCACATGCAGCGCCTGCCTGGCCCAAGCTAGCTCAGTGGCCTGAGCTACGTAGCTGACTGGCCTGCACTGTACTCAACCCACGCAATTTTTAATTGTATTTTCAAAAATGATAAAAAAATTCTTTGTTCTCAAACTGTTTGCCAATGCGACGAGCGTTTGTCATCGACGTTGGAGCTCTGCGCTTGAGTTGTTGTGCTGGCGCTACTTGGTCAGGAGACGGGTGATGAACACAAACGAAGGTCGCTCAGCAGGCCAAGGAAAAGCAAATTTCCTAGAGTTACGTCCAAGCTCGTTTCAAGTCCCGAAGTATTTGAGCCAATTGAGGGGAGTGAAAGCGAACACGAGTCGCAGGCTGATGGAGCTGGCGAGGGCGTAGAAGATGACTCTGATCTTCCAGCTGATTTTTATCCAGTGATGCCTCGTGTGATAACGATGGAGATTAGTCTGAAGAGGATTGCGATGATATTCCATCAGGAATTCAAATTGTTCACATGGAGAGCTTACAGCAATTGGTGACGTCAGCGTGTGTATGTAGTAATTATCAAGAGGGCAACCTGACTATCAAAGATAATTTTCGTCATGGCCTCGCCTCAACAATTAGTTTGCAGTGCGAATCGTGCTGCTCATCAACCAGTGTAGCCCTGGCAGAAAGACACCCACTTGCTAAATTGTACGATATAAACCGCCGCCGCAGTGTGCTTGCCATGCGCCTTATTGGTAGTGGACGAGAAGGTCTGAACAGTATCTGTGGGATATTGGATATGCCGCCTCCTGTTAGCAAGTCCAATTCTGGGCACAGCGATGCACTACACACTGCTGTGGAAACTGATGCTAGGGACAGCATGAAGAGTGCCGCACAGCGTCTTCTTGTTCGGCGAACAAGAGAACAGCATTCCCACCCGGAGCATGTTGCAGTTAGCACCGATGGAACGTGGATGAAGCGCGGATTCTCATCAATGTTTGGTATGCCAACTGTTGTGTCCTATGAGACAGAAAAGGTTCTGGACGCGGAGGTGCTATCAAAACACTGCAGTGGATGTGAAACTTGGAAGAACAGATGGCAAGCAAGAAAGATTTCTAATGCTGAGTACGAACAATGGAAATGTTTTCGGCTGTGCTGGAAATGATGAGCTGCTCTAAGGGTTCACTTGCCAGCTCTGGTTTTCTCAAGTTGGATGAAGAGAAGCAGTATCACAGGAGGAGAAGGTCCAGTGAGGAGCAAAAGTCAGCCAGGAAGAGAAGATGAGCCATTCGAAAGGGATTTGCTGACACGATACAGCAAGCAGAGGTAGTCACATACATTGCTGGAGGGTTCTCAGAGTGCCAAAAGTTAGTGTTTTTTGGCCTTCCGACCAAACTTTGGTACACTATATCTCCAGACTGGCTCATCACAGCCCAATAAACCTTATATGTAGATTGATCAGTGGAAAATTTCCCAGATGCTGAATATATTTATAAAGCCATAGTTTTTTGTTTGGCGGATGTTAGCTGCCTTAGTAGTAATAATCTTTTTCGACGGTGACGGGCGTCTTCACAGATGATGTTGACTGGGTGGTGCTATTTGTGTCCTATCTCCAATCTGTTCTATTCAGCATCTGCTACTGTTGTAGACTGTCGCTTGTGATGCATTTTTAACACTTCAGCTGATATTATGTTGCTGCTAGCATGTACCAAAAATCTGAGATGACGGCATTTTTTTACTCTCCAGTGCAGTGAACTTTTGGGACGATGCGAAGTAAATAAGTTCAAGGTAGTACTTTTATTAGGTGGTGGCGTGAATCATGAATCTGTGCTCAAAATTTTGTGGGAAAAGATTCACAGACAGCGAAGTAATACCCGATTTTAGTTGTGTGTATTTGCGAATGGCATATTCCAGTACTGCTACCTTAAGCGAAGGCTATATACCAGCTTTATGCAGGTTGATGCCAACGCGAACAAGCAAAATAATAATAAAAATCTTTCCACGTCGAATGTCGTATGGTGTACCATGGACTGGTCAGACTGTACTGCTGGGAATGCATAATTCAATTAAATAATTTCAGCTTTCCTGCTGACGGTGACTCACCTGCCACCATGTCCCAATAG
Source organism: Sycon ciliatum (assembly GCF_964019385.1). Lineage (NCBI taxonomy): Eukaryota > Metazoa > Porifera > Calcarea > Leucosolenida > Sycettidae > Sycon > Sycon ciliatum. The sequence continues at coordinate 47,812,114 of NC_088644.1, forward strand.
TGCAATGCCCTGTGCAATACACAATAATTGATTGTAGCAATTTTGAAGATATAACGTGTACAAAGTTCAACTCGGATGGTGAGCCAAATTAACAAAAATTATGGTGAAAAAGGAGAAAGACAAAATGTTACGAGTTAGGACTAACTGTCCACCAACGTAACCAGATCTTATACAGTCAGCGAGTGCGACAAAATAGCACAAAACTGACAAGGAGTACTGAGACATTCGGCGACCTGACTGTATAAGATCTGGTTACGTTGGTGGACAGTTAGTCATAACTCGTAACATTTTAGTCTTTCTCTTTTTCCTCATAATATAAAGTGTATCTGGTCTACATGTATACCGGGACTATTTTGTTCAACTGTCCTACTCGAAACAAGGAAGATGATTGGACCAACACCTGACATGATTTTTTAATTTCCCTCCCAGTGGTATCTTCCTTTGTCATGTCAAATTGAGCATCTATGTCTCATCCACTCCCCCTCCCCCCTCCCTAACTCTTTCTCTCCTCTCCTCTTCGAAGTCGTGTCCTTGCGAGTAGACACGTTTGTCAGTTTGCTTCAACGCACACATGTAGAAGTGAAACAACAACGAGTAGGCGTCTGCTGCACTTTCTTGTCCAAAGGTTGACACCTGACCGCTTGGTGCAGCGCAACCTCCATCATGATCACCTGGTCGGCTTGTGTGTGTGTGTGTGTGTGTGTGTGTGTGTGTGTGCGCGCGCGTGTGTGTGCGTGTGTGTGTGCGTGTGTGTAGGTGTGTGTGTGTGTGTAGGTGTGTGTAGGTGTGTGTGTGTGCGTGTGTGTAGGTGTGTGTGTATATGTGTGTGTGTGTGTGTGTGTGTGTGTGTGTGTGTGTGTATGTGTGTGTGTGTGTGTGTGTGTGTGTGTGTGTGTGTGTGTGGCCAGAGTCTTTTCACTCGCGTGCACCAGCGGCTCGAAAGGTTGTTCTGTCTCTGGGAACGTGGAACGTCAGGACTCTTGTCGACACTGACGGAAATTTGAATACGGCGTCCAAAGCAAAAAAATCAAGGAAAGTTTGTTCGAATATTCGCGAGGAGAGAAGGACGTGGTGCGGACCGACCTGGCGGCAATTGGCATTGAGCCCAATTCCTGGCTCGACGTGGCAAGTAATCGCCGTTCCGCCGCCGTCAGGATATCGCACGGCATCGTTGTACATCGCGGCGTTCAATAGCAATTAACCCGTGGGAATGCGCCGTCGCGTCAGTCGTCGGGTCCTGGTGCCGCTTCCCGGAGACAGCGCTAATCCAAGAGCTGCCCCGTATGGGGCCACTTAGACAGTCATGGCAGTGGAGAAGAAGGAAGGAAGGTGTGTGTGGCATTAAAGCGCAGCGTTTATGCTCATTAAAGGGGAAGTTAAGGCAAAAATTAAAATTTCACCAGTTGTAGTCTTCGGGGTGCTGAGTCGAATGGTCTTGGTCCGAGAAAGCTGAGACGCTCCCTTCCTACTTGAATCCCAATCGAACTCGCGCACTTCCACCGAAACTGGGTGACTGCGCCCTACTAGATGGGGATTTGTATGCAAAATGTCACTAAAAGCGCCATTTCGTTCTTATAAAAGCACGGATGACCGCGATTGGCCCATATGTTGTAGTCTTTTGGACGCTGAGTCGACTGGTTTTGGTCCGAAAAGGCTGCGATGCAGCGTTCCTCCTTTATTCCCAATCGAACATGGTTGAAGAAGCGGTCACGTGGTCCTGGGTGCCCAAATCACCTGGTCACCACGCCAGCAGGTGACAACTTTCACACCAAGGTTCAACTCGAGTTCAACTCGAGTGACAGGACTGCACCCAAAAAAGGTCAAACAGGCTAGTAAGTTGTACCCTGCAGGCACGGTGACCAGGTGACTGGTGTACGCAGGAGCACGTGACCGCTTCTTCAACCATGTTCGATTGGGAATAAAGGAGGAACGCTGCATCGCAGCCTTTTCGGACCAAAACCAGTCGACTCAGCGTCCAAAAGACTACAACATATGGGCCAATCGCGGTCATCCATGCTTTTATAAGAACGAAATGGCGCTTTTAGTGACATTTTGCATACAAATCCCCATCTAGTAGGGCGCAGTCACCCAGTTTCGGTGGAAGTGCGCGAGTTCGATTGGGATTCAAGTAGGAAGGGAGCGTCTCAGCTTCCTCGGACCACGACCACTCGACTCAGCACCCCGAAGACTACAACTGGTGAAATTTTAATTTTTGCCTTAACTTCCCCTTTAACAGCTAGCATCATTGCAGCTCACCGCCGCGGGTACGTGCTGCCCCATGTCCTCGAATGCACATGGTGCCGCACAACTGTCCCTGCTGCCCCATGCCCTTGCATGCGCATGGTGCCGCACAACTGTCTCCGCCGCCCTTTGTCCTCCCAGGCGCGTGTGGTCGCACACCTACCTCTGCCGCCCCATGTCCTTGCGGGCGCATGGCGCCGCACAACTGTCTCTGCCGCCCTGTGTCCTCGCACAGGCACGGTGCCGCACAACTGTCAGTGTTGCCACTCACATTTACCCCAGCGCACACAACGTGCCCATGACGTCAGCAACCATACTGATGTCCGGTTACCATGACGCAAAAATGGCGACCCATTTTTCTTGCTCCCTTGCTGACAATCTCTTCTCAAGAATTGTTCATGGTGGTGACTGGTTGTCAGTTTATTTGTTTCTCGTTCCCACCCTGTATTTTTTTCAAACTTTGGAGCAGGGTGCAGGTTTTCAGTGGAACTCGCTGCCCCGCCCGGACCTTGTTGCCGCCCTCAGGAACTCCGGAATCGGAACGCATCCGCCACACCATGGCTCTCCAGGTATGGATGCACTGATAGGCACAATTACCGATCTGTCTTCAACCATTTCCACTCTAACTGCCGAGATGGTTTCTCAGCGAACAGAAAGGGATAGAGAAATAGTATGCATGAAGACAACCATTGACGAGCTCACAGCAAGAGTTCTGCAACTCGAAGAGGGCGCGAGTCGCCAACGGCTGCATGTAACACCAAGAGTACATACCCCCCCCCCCCCCCAGAGTGTGCAACTCCCACATACCCTGCTGTCCCGACAGAATTTCAAGTTGACGTCATTATTAATGACGCAATGCTCCTTGCACCAGTGATTTACAACATGTGTACGGGTGTCAACGCATCACACGTTTTTCTTTGCAATAATTTGTACAGGATCGATCGGCTTCGGTCAACCACATGTTCCGGATTCGTCTGATAATCCGTGTACAGTGCGCATTGCATCATCAAAATGACGTCAACTTGAAATTCTGTCGGGACAGCACCCATAGTGGAGTTGCACACTCTGGGGGGGTTATGTACTCTTGGTAACACCCTCAACCGTGAACATCCCCGGGGACCCCCGTACCAGCCCCATGACGTACTCCAGCGTAGCATAGGGCTTGAAAGTGCTACATCACAGCAAAGCAACAATTTCAAAAATTCAAAAACTGGATCCACTTGGATCCAGTTTTTGTATGGATCCAAGCACATTTCAAGCGGTCTTACCCACAGCATGGTGATGTAGCCAGTGAAACTGACTGATTTGGCTACTGGGGGCGGGGTTACAACTGGTGGCGAAATTAAAGTCACACCTGCATGCGACATGAGTGGGTTGCTATGCACCCACATACTTAGGCAATAGCAAAGTCACACCTTAGTGGATCCAAAAATAGAAATCTGATGTCAACTTACTACTCCCTGGCCGTTTTGACGTCATCACTTTCAAGCCCTATTGCATGGTACAAGTGGAATACAGCACGTGCCACATTCTCATCTACATGTAGACGGAGATCTACAACAAACGGGCCACAACTCCACAGGTGCACGACCAACCAACACCAGTGCTGGAACTGTTCAAAACCAAACTGGTACGGGAACGAGTTCGAATGTCAACAACACCCAGACAGACTCGGAGTGGAAAACGGCTAACTACCGAAAAAGCAAGCCCTCTAGCTCTGCCCAAAGTAGTAGGAGACACACCAGCACACCATACGGTACACGTACTGATAACGGTTTGGCGGCAGGGAACGACCCAACCACCAGATCGGTAACATCGAGATTCATCAAACCAACACCAGTAAACGAATCTCCAAATGTGCTTGCTGGTACCACTCGCGTGCGGCGGAAAGTATTTTTCGTGGGGAATGTAAGTCCCAGCTGCAGAGCAACATCAATAGTGAAGTGGTGCAGTGACAGGGATGTGGATGTTCTTGCATGCTCAGTTTCCGAGTCAAGGTACCTAGGGACGTGGTACGCAAGAGTAAGTGTAGCAGAAGATGAAGCATCGAAGATCAGGAACAAATCATTCTGGCCCGAAGCCATACAACACACAGTTCGTCCCTGGCGGTTTGCAGATGAGTCAGCAGCAGGAGGCCACGATGATCAATCCTAAATTGTCATGATAACAATGCCGTTCCCGAATGTTCATGCACCTACATTTTGTCCTCACCAACAACCACACGTCACTAATTCTGCTCACACCACTTTAAACCCAGAAGCACCTGTTTTCGTACCTACTCAACATCCTCAGTCCCACTCCCACCTCACTGAAGGCTCCTTCGCCACCCTCACCATAAACTGCAGATCTGTCCTCAACAAACTCTCAGAACTGCAAATAATACTGGATAACCTAGCACCAACAATAGTTTGCCTTACTGAAACATGGCTCTGTCCATCTAACCTGATGCACACACCCAACTACACTTGGTATCGTCGAGATAGGCCTACTGTCGAGAATAAACGATCAACAGACGACTCCAAAGGCTATGGCGGAGTAGCCTTACTTGTACGAGATAACGTGTTCAGCTCCGTGACTCTACGCACTGACCTGCAACGCACTAGCTTCGAAGCAGTATGGATCGAGGTATTTCCCATCTGTGCAGCCCCAATAAACATCCATATTCAACCTCTCATTGTTGCCTGTATTTATCGCCCGCCATCTCAGACATCATCTTCAGAACTTTCGCATTTCTGCAATACACTGGAAGACAGCCTGCAGATCGTGTCCTCCAAGCCTGCATCGGTGTTTCTGACAGGCGACTTCAATGCACGGCACTCCGACTGGTGTCCGTCTGACAGTACATCACCTACTGGTCAGAAACTACACGAAATCTTCCACTGCTTCGGTCTCAGCCAAATGGTTAGCTTCCCGACGAATGTTCCTAACACCCAACGACACGGTTCCTGCCTCGACCTCATCATTACCAATTCTCCCGAATCAATCTGCGACATAGAACCCAGCGCTCCACTGGGATTGTCGGACCACTTACAAATTCTATGTTCTCTACGTTTCCCTCTCCTATCAACTAATTCCTTGCCCAACAATACACCCTTCCAATATCTCCAATGGAATCCTTCCCGCCCCATTCGCTATAATTTTAACTTCCGTAAAGCACCACCCCAAACTTGGGACCGTATAAACGAACATATCCAATCCTACGATTGGTCACCCCTCAGCGTTATGCCTGATGTCGATGTTGCTCTTGCGTACTTCGAGCATACACTCCAATACATCTTTGACCTGTACTTGCCGCATCACGCTCCCACGCACCGGCCTACGTCTCCCTCATCAGACCCACCATGGATGACACCGGCTCTGCGCTCTGCTGTGAAACGGAAGCACGACGCATTCAGTGTTTCCAGGAAGTACCCGACAGCGGATAATCTGGCTGCTTATCGACGCCAGTGTAACCTCGTGATGGACTTATCTCGACATGATTATCGCTCTTACATACGCAGCATCAAGTCCACGCTCTCAAGTAATGACCACCCGTCGCTTTCTCAGTTCGTCAGGCGACTACGTAAGCCAACTTCCACCAGTGCTCCCATAACCTCAGTGCAGAGACCGGACGGCAGTATTGCTCATGATACTAGGGACATTGCAAACTTGCTCAACGTGCATTTTACCACTGTCGCACCTAGTGACGACCCACAATGGTGTGTGCCATCTCTCGCGGAACACTCTGCTATTCTGTACTCACTTCATTCCTTCCAGACCTCCCCATCCACAGTTAGGACCGTCATTAACTAGCTGAAAATCAATAAATCACCTGGTTTTGACGGTCTTCCCAATGAAGTTCTTAAACGTCTGGCACCTTCAATTTCGTCTCCTCTCTCCACCATCTTCAACATCTCCTTTGCAAGCGGCGTATACCCACTTGTTTGGAAGTTTGCTGTTGTCACTCCCATTTATAAGAATAAAGGTTCTCGTCAGCACACTACCAATTATCGCCCCATTTCGCTGCTACCAAGTTTGTCGAAAGTATGTGAACGTGTTGTTTACAATATTCTGTATACACATTTCTCACCCCCGCTTTCTCAGTACCAGTCTGGCTTCTGTCGTGGGGACTCGACCTCGCTACAGCTGACCCGCATTGTCCAGGAGCTGTACACTCAGCGACACCAAAGGCGCCATCAAGGTCTCTGCTTCTTCGACTTGGCCAAAGCATTCGATTCGGTATGGCATAGAGGGCTGATCGCAAAACTACGATCGTGCTACCGTGTCACCCACCGCGCCAACAACTGGTTGTCGTCATACCTGAGCATGCGGACCCAAGCCGTGAAAGCAGGCGGCCTGATTTCGGAGGATCGTCCAGTAAATACAGGTGTACCACAAGGGTCTATTCTTGGCCCCCTGCTTTTCTTGATGTACGTGAATGATTTGCCATCCGTTACTTCTGGCCTCTCGCTTTATGCAGATGACACCGCCCTTCACCGCTCAGCCTCCACCGAGCACGATTTTCAGCAAGTAAAATGATGTTGATGCAATGTTAAGCGAATGGTACGCAAAGGTTTTTACTGCTCTAGATCGTCACGCCCCCTTACAACCTCCTCGTAAGCCGAGGCGCCGACCTTGCCCATGGTTGTGTCCTGAACTTGTATCTGCTGTGCGTCAACGAAACAAGGCCCACCGACTTCTTTCACGCTCTCCAGACGATGTCCGCCTACGAGAGCAACACCGCACTCTCCGCGCAGCCGCGCGCAAGCTAGATCGGAGGCTAAGGGATCAGTATTTTCAAGCTCGCCTACAGTCGGCCGGGAAGGGGGGACGGAAGCTCTGGAATACGATAAACGTGGTGACTGGACGAGCGAAAAGTTCAAGCCCACCACAAGTACCTGTTGGAATCCTCTCCCGAACTTTTGGCGAAGTTGTACATGGCCCTGGACAACCAGACGCGCTGTGTGCCAACGCACCAGCCGAACGTGAAGCACCAGCATTCACGGAATTTGCACCTGTTTCGACAGAGGACATTAGGGCCCTTCTCCAGTCCGTTGACGCGTCAAAAGCAACTGGACATGATGACTTGCCGGGTATTGTCCTTAGAAACTCGGCATCAATACTGGCTCCCTCGCTCAGCATGATTTTCAATACTTCGTTATGTCAGGGGTGTGTTCCCCGTCAGTTTAAAATTGCTAATGTGTCGCCGCTATTCAAAGGTGGCGGCCTTGACCCTTGTCAGCCTACTGCGTATCGACTTATTTCTCTACTACCAGTCGTTTCTCGCCTCCTCGAGAAGATCGTCAAAGCTCAGCTTACATCCTTTCTGACCGATCACAGTATTCTCCCTGACTCGCAGTGCGCGTACAGGAATAACCACAATACGGAGGACGCTCTTGTGCTAGCTGTCAATCGCTGGCTGAAAGCGAAGTATGAGCGCAAACTCACAGGTGTGATATTCGTGGATATGTCGAAGGCTTTCGACTGTGTCAAACACACCATCTTAGCACAGGAGCTACCCGACATTGGGGTCGGCGGTATTGTCCAGCTATGGTTCACTAGTTACCTGAGTGAGCGGCTTCAACGCGTAGTTGTGGGCGGAAATTGCTCGGAATACGTCGCATGCAGTCGAGGGGTGCCGCAAGGATCCGTCCTCGGTCCCCTCCTGTTCACACTATACATCCGTAACCTTCGATGCTGCTTGCCCCAGCAGGTCACAAACCAGGAATTTGCAGACGACATTGCAATTGAAGCCTCGGGCAGTTGCGAACAAGTGTGCTCTTCTCTAAGCACAGCCATCACTGGCCTGTCGCAGTGGTTGGAGGACCGCGGACTAATGCTGAACCAAAAAAAACGCAAGCTCTGTTGATTACCCCAAGAGGCCCAGCCCCTGACACAGATAACATTCGAATTCGCTGTGGGAATGCAGCCCTTGCAGTTGTGGAACAAGCGCGGTACCTGGGCGTAATGGTAGATGGGCAGCTCTCCTGGGAGCCTCACGTCAATCACACAATCCAGCAGGTGCGGAAGTCAGTAGGTGCGCTGTGGCGGAGCCGCCGAAGCCTCACCCTGGCGTCAAAGATCCTGTTTTACAGGTCGATGATCCAGGGTAGGTTGTCGTACGCTTCCAACGCCTTTTATCCGTCACTTCAAATTGGCAACATGGAGCCCCTCACACGTCTAACGAAGTGCGCTATCCGCGGCATCTTCGGTCTGCCACCGTGGTCGCGCACGAGCCCGATCTTTGAACAGCTCCGCCTCACCACCCTGGAGGACATGTTTAACATTAAGCTCCTCATCTTTGTCCGTCGTTGTCTGTTCTCCCGAGCTAGCTCCCTCTTCACCAGCTTCTTCGTGAGAGTTACTGGTGACCGCACTCGGGGAGCAGCACATCACCTCGTTCGAGTACCATTTTGGCCCGGTCCTGCGGGTCGAGCGACCATGCAGTTCATCGGCGCAGTCCTGTGGAACCAGCTCCCGCCTGATCTCCGTTCCGAGCCCAGCCACCTTCAGTTCTGTGCCCTGCTAAAAGCGCGTCATGGCTCCGTTTAAATGCTTTTCGCCTAGTGTGTTTCTGTGGTATAGCGGACTGAAGAATAGTAAACGTGTTTTGCAATATATGTATGAAGCTATTTTGTATATAGTATGTTCCCATTCCGTTTTTGCTTTGGTGTAGCCCTGAGGTTGATTGCTTATTTATTTCTACCCTTACTCTCTCCATACTTCTTCCCCCCCCTCTCTCTCATTCCTTCTGTCGTCCACATGTATCAAAGGAGACGAAATCGCCTGTTTGTGGTGCGACTTTAAATAAACTTCTACAACAACAACAACAACACGAACTAACGGTATCACTCCAGCAGGGCATCGATGACGTGGTAAACTGGATGAAGATCTGGAAGCTACAGCCCAATGTCCAGAAGACAAAAGTGTTGTATATTTCTGCACGTCCACCATCTGCACCGTTGACGTTTCCGAACTGCACCCAGGCCCTGGAAGTTGTAACTTCTCACAGGCACCTGGGAATCGTTCTTGACTCGAAGCTATCATGGTCCGAACATGCTGACCATATTTGCCTTAAAGCATCCAGAATTTTAGGAACTCTGAAGCCTCACTGCCGTTATCTGCCTCACGACTGTAGACCTCTGTTTTTTCTCTTTGTATATTTGTCCGATCTTCGACTACTGTGACGTAGCGTGGTTTGGGTTATCAACCACGATATCAGACAAGCTCGAAGTTTGCCAACGAAAATGATTAAAAATGCTATTTTGCTTGCCCCGTGATTTCTCCTCTGCACAACTCTATGTTCTCGCTCATGTTTTCCCCCTTTCTATTCGACGCAGTTTCCACAGCAACATGCTTGGTTGAACGGCTCCGCACAAACCAGTCATAGGGAAAAAGATGCCTTGGTACTTTCTCGAGTTTTATCTTTTGAATTAGTCTGCTACAGGCCATCAGAGAGTATACAGTACTGAAAGACGGAGACAGAAAAAAAGTGCCGGCACCGCATCGTCATAGCAATAGACATGGCAACGACAATAAAATACAGCAGAATCATAATTTCAGTTGAAAAATTAAGAGTGCTACCACAAAGAGTTTCTTCATGTTTACATGTGTATCAGGAAGTTGTCGAATACAGTACTGCAACAAGTGCAAGGATTTGTCGACTCCCTGGTGTGTAATTCTGAGGACAATTTTTCTTCTTTTTTTCAGCTCCAGATATAGCTGTATTTTTCATTGCAAAACATTCCTGAATTGTTGTGTTTGTTGTTCAAGCAAAGGTGAAGGCAGAGGACAGATGAGCCTGGTAAGAGTTTTGCGTGGCACATGAAGACCACACACAGGCAGTGACTTTGCGAGGATTTGAAAACGCACGACGTTGAGTTCAATTTGTGTTATTTCAAATAATTGTTTGTGATCACAGTACCACTTCGAGCAGAACTGAATCTTATCCACAAGCTTACCGACGGTCAGGCTGCCAACATGACTGAACAAATGATCCCTGCAAGCACCACACGGCAGACGTCCGAGGCCATGTCCATTGCCGGGATGTCCATCTCCAAAAAGAATTCCATTTTCGTCTCAGTGCTACACTGCGACTCGTCGTAGAGTCGTACAGTCTACAGAGTCCGAGACTCGTCGTAGTCACGCGATCACTGAAATAAACTATTTTTTGCGGGCAAATAAACTATTTTTTTGCGGGCAATATCGCATATTATTGCCCGCGGCGCGAAAGGTGCTGATTCTCTTGCGTACGGGCAACAATCACGTGCCATGTGATAATAATAATAACCCTCCCACTCCCATTTTAATGATTTCATTCTCACACGCTTACTTTTATAAAGTAAACCCCAATAAACGGTGCCCGGCGGCTCTCCATTTCTCCATTAAATGCATCAGTGGGCTCTTGGCTCTTGCCAACCCTGCTATTACTTGCCCCCGGGCAAATGCAATTCAATTTCGCGGGCCGCGCACCATCCACCCAAGCAATGTGTGTTCTTGTTAATGTGTGTGTGTGTGTGTGTGTGTGTGTGTGTGTGTGTGTGTGTGCGTGTGTGTGTGTGTGTGCGTGTGTGTGCGTGTGTGTGTGTGTGTGTGTGCGTATGTGTGTGTGTGTGTGTGTGTGTGTGTGTGTGTGTGTGTAGAAGTCAGTGTGTTGTGCGATCTGTGAGCGACTCTTCGCCAGTGAAAGCGGACTTCGGCGGCACAAATGCAGGGAAGAGCGACTGAAGCCGATCCATGAACAGGCCGGTGCTGTGTTGTGCGAAACGTGCCATCGTTGGTTTGCTAGCCGAGGTGGATTTGCTGTGCACAGCTGCTCTCCCAGTCTTGGTGACGCTCCAGTTCCAGAGATTGTTGCACCTCGCCCGCCTGATTGCAGCCAATGTCATTACCACTGCCACACCTGTGACCGCTGTTTCCGGAGCAAAGCTGGGCACCGCCGGCACAACTGCAACTGCAACCGCAGAACATGCAGCTCTGGCTCCGAGCGCCGCACCTTCCCATGCCCGACCTGCTCTCGGAAGTTCACACGTCTCCAGTACCTGGCTCAACACAAATGCAAGAAGTAACTCTGCCCTCCTTGCCTCTTTGAGGCACTGCATCACCTTTAGGTGGCAGTTTCAAGGTTCAAGGTGTGTGTGTGTGTGCCGCGTTGTGTGTTGCTTATGTGCTTGGAGAGGGAGGGTTGCTTTTTGAGAGCTCCTGCCTCAGGATGTTGTAGCCACCCTAAGCAGCCATGGACCGTGTGGTGAAGACCAGGCCATGGCTGTGGTGGCCCAGCGGACGACCTTGCAAGTTGTCTGTTGGAAGTTGTTGAGCGCACTGCACAAGACGAGCTGAGCAATTTTTGAGTTTCGTTTTTTTGAAATTTGAATTCGGAATGGTGACGAGTGGGAAGAGGAAAGGGAAGAGGACAGGAAAGAGTGTCCTGGCGGCTGCGACTTGGAATGTTCGCTCTCTGGTGGAGGAGGGTGACGACGCAAGGACTTGTAGAAGACGCGCGGCGGCGGGCGGAAATGCTGTTGACAGGAAGCTTGATATATTGTCCAACGAGGTAAACAAATTCAAAATCGACATAGCCGGCATTCAAGAGACGCAGTGGTTCGGGAACGATATATGGCCTGTTGGCGGTGGTGTCTTTCTCCATTCTGGTCGGCCGCTGCCTGGGGAAAACGAGCCGCGGAGACGGAACGAAGGCGTAGGCATTATCATGAACGCGAAATTGACGGACCTGTGGCGGCGGGGCGGCGAACAGTGGAGAGCCGTCAGTTCTCGTATTGTATCTGCTCGGATTCTCATCGGAGCGAAGGATGACAGAGTTCGGCAGGGATTTGGATTGCGGCGGCGCTCCGATTTCTTTTTGACTGTAGTCAACGCGTATGCCCCAACAAGCAAAGCAACTCCAGCTACAAAATATCAATTCTACAGCGACCTGGAAGCGGTGATCTCGGCAGTCGAACCTGGTGACGTTTTATTACTCCTCGGAGATTTCAACGCTCGTGTTGGGTCGTTGTATGGTGGAGTCACTGACGAAATCGCGCGTGTTGAGGACATTCCTGGAAACGGTCAAGGCTGGAGTGGCGTTCTTTGACGTTTTGGAATGGGTCGACGCAATAAAGCTGGTGAGAACCTTTTGATGTTCTGTGCATCCCATGGCCTGACGATCATGAACACATTTTTCAAAAAGAAACAGCATAAGCGCGGCACATGGGTTCATCCAGCAACGCGGCAGGAACATTTGATAGACTATGCAATCATGCGGTCTGAGCACCGTTGTTACTGTCGAGATGTAAGTGTGTTGCGTGGTGCCCTCTGTTGGACAGACCACTACTTGGTCCGTATTAAGCTTTCCCTTGATTTTGTATTGCCTCGCAAACAACCCAGCAAGCGGAAACCCTATGCCGTTCATAACCTGCGGAGTGCCGGGGTGAGGGAAAAGTACTGCCAGGAGATGGAGAATATCTGCTTGAATGCGCCTGACATCGATGAGGAAAGCAACGTGCAGGAGTCCTGGAACTCACTGTGTGGAGATATCCGCGATGTTGCGGCAAATGTGCTTGGCCATGGGAAGCGGAGACAGCCGGATTGGTTCGTGGAGAGTCAGGCAGTATTGGAGCCGCTGATCGAGCAGAAGCGGCAGGCACACCAGAGGATGCTCGGCCATGACACTGTCACCACACGCAAGGAGTTTAGAGCTCGCCAGCGGTCCGTGGGACGTGCGGTCCGTGCTGCAAAAGAAAAATGGATTGCTGATGTCGCGGGGGAGGCAGAGCATGCGCAGAGGGATGGCTGCACAAGATGGAAGGCAATACGAAAGCTCCAAGGGATACATAGTGGACGACACCCTGTGGGCACATCATCTGTCTACAATCGGGACGGCATCCTTGTAAACGACCCGGTTGGTCTCAGGGTTTGCTGGGGCCAACACTTCGAGGGTGTGCTGAATGTTGCCAGCACATATGATATCACAGTGCTGGAGGACATGCCTGCTGCGGAGACTTGGAACGACTTAGATCAGCCTCCTAGTTTCGATGAGGTGATTCGTGGCATGCGGAAGATGAACCTTGGCACGGCTGGTGGGGAGTCGGGGATTGTTCCGGATCTGCTTGTTCATGGCGGCGCTGCTTTGCATCAGCGTATATTTAACTTGATCCGTGCCGTCTGGTTGAGTGGATCCGTCCCGCCTGAGTGGCGCGATGCCGAAATCGTGACAATACCGAAGAAGGGTGATCTACATCGATGTGACAATTGGCGTGGCATTAGCTTGCTAGACGTTGTTGGCAAGCTATTTGCTCGCATCATCCAGGACCGTCTCCGCCCTTTGACCGAAAGTAACTTGCCTGAATCACAGTGCGGATTTAGGAAAGGACGCGGCTGTGTCGACATGATATTCGTGGCACGCCAACTCATTGAAAAGTCCGTTGAACACGATACTCCATTGTACGTCCTATTAGTTGATCTCAGAAAGGCGTATGATTCAATTCCCCGTCCAGCGCTGTGGCGTGTACTGGAGAAGGTTGGTGTGCCCCCGCATCTGCTGCAGTTGATCCGGAGCCTTCATGTCGGCATGAGGGCGCGTGTGCGAGTTGGTGGGGGATATACGGAGGACATCTTTGTCAACAATGGTCTCCGACAGGGCTGCACATTGGCGCCCACCCTCTTCAACATCTACTTTGCAGCTGTTGTATCTGCGTGGCGCTCACACTCATCTGTACCTGGCGTGACCCTGCGGTATCGCATCGGTCGAAAGCTGGTCGGAGATCGAACAGCCAAATCCCGACTTCTTGCGACTGAGGTTACAGAATCCCAGTTTGCGGATGATGCGGCACTCTATGCCGTTTCGCACCAGGACCTTGAGGTCATGACCAACGAGTTCGTCGGATGCGCCTCTCAGTGGGGCCTAACAGTCAGCACGGCCAAGACCAAAGCTATGGTGGTGAATGGTGTCGATCCGCCTGGGGTTCGTCTGGACTCTGGAGGGGACATTGAGGTGGTGGAAAATTTCACCTATCTTGGCAGCACCATCAGTGGCAGCGGTGCCCTTGATGATGAGGTTCGGGCAAGACTTGCCAAGGCATCTCGCGTGTTTGGTTCCCTGCAGAGACCTATCTTCCAGTGTGGATGTCTCTCCGTTGCTATCAAGAAACTAGTTTATCAAGCCGTTGTACTCACTACACTGTTCTATGGTGCGGAGACTTGGGCCGTGAAAGCCACCCACTTGCAGCAGTTCAACACCTTCCACCATGCTTGCTGCCGCGTCATCCTTGGTGTTTCCCGGTCCAAACAGTGGCAGGAGAGGATTTCCACCGAAGAGATTGCGCAGAGGATTGGGCTGCCTGCGAACATTGATGACCTGATTCGCTGCCACCGTCTTCGTTGGCTAGGCCATGTTGCGAGGATGGCTTCGGGCCGCTTGCCGAAACAGGTTCTCTTCGGGGAGCTCTCAGCAACCCGCCCTCGCCATGGTCCCAGGAAGAGGTACCGGGATGTCATCAGCGCTGACTTGAAGGAGGCAGAGATCTCGGATAGGGGCTGGTATGACGCAGCTCAGAACCGCGCAGATTGGAGGCAACTTACACAGCATCGTCGCGCTCCTGTGCAGAGGGTGGACACATTCCCCTGCCCCTGTGGTCGCGTTTTTGGTCGGTCAGGAGACCTCAAACGCCATGCAAGATATTGCTCAGCTCGCTAGCTATCATCGCCTTACGGCGATGGGCGTCCAAGGTCCAAGGTCCAAGGTGTGTGTGTGTGTGTGTGTGTGTGTGTGTGTGTGTGTGTGTGTGTGTGTGTGGTGTGTGTGTGCCGTCCCGTCTCTCAGCTGTATTCTGCGCGATGTTGTGGAAATCCGCTCGGGGGCTTGTCAACTCTTCAGCTGACCTGCTATCATTTGCTGCATTCAATCAGTTGAGCATTTGTAACACCTGGTTTCCCAAGCGAGACCTCTTCAAGCGGACTTGGCAGCACCCAGGCACTTTGAACTGGCACTGTATCGACTACATCCTAGTGCGCCAGGAGAACCGCCCTTGGTGTATGGACACTGCGGTCGCGCGCAGTGCTGAGTGTGGAAGTGACCACCAACTCCTCTGTTTAACTTTTGCACTCCCGTGTGGACGATTAGTTCGGGAGCGCGACCAGGCAAATGTGCGGCGCCGCCGTTATGATGTTGCCCGGCTGGGGATGCGCACCTGCACCTCGGATCCGGACTCACCTTCTCCTGCAGAAAGGTACCAAGCTACCATGGCAACCGAGCTTGTAGATATGGCAAGAACAGCACGACATAGACCAGAAATGGTCCAACGTCAAGGCGGCTATCGACCAGTCTGCTGCGTCTGTCTTGGGCTTCTCCCGGCGTCGCCAACCAGACTGTTGTTGTTGTTGGTGTAGAAGTTTATTTAACGTCGCACCACAAACAGGTGATTTCGCCTCCTTTGATACATGTGGACGACAGAAGGAATGAGAGAGAGGGGGGACAGAAGTATGGAGAGAGTAAGGGTAGAAATAAATAAGCAATCAACCTCAGGGCTACACCAAAGCAAAAACGGAATGGGAACATACTATATACAAAATAGCTTCATACATATATTGCAAAACATGTTTACTATTCTTCAGTCCGCTATACCACAGAAACACACTAGCCGAAAAGCATTTAAACGGAGCCATGACGCGCTTTTAGCAGGGCACAGAACTGAAGGTGGCTGGGCTCGGAACGGAGATCAAGCGGGAGCTGGTTCCACAAGACTGCGCCGATGAACTGCATGGTCGCTCGACCCGCAGGACCGGGCCAAAATGGTACTCGAACGAGGTGATGTGCTGCTCCCCGAGTGCGGTCACCAGTAACTCTCACGAAGAAGCTGGTGAAGAGGGAGCTAGCTCGGGAGAACAGACAACGACGGACAAAGATGAGGAGCTTAATGTTAAACATGTCCTCCAGGGTGGTGAGGCGGAGCTGTTCAAAGATCGGGCTCGTGCGCGACCACGGTGGCAGACCGAAGATGCCGCGGATAGCGCACTTCGTTAGACGTGTGAGGGGCTCCATGTTGCCAATTTGAAGTGACGGATAAAAGGCGTTGGAAGCGTACGACAACCTACCCTGGATCATCGACCTGTAAAACAGGATCTTTGACGCCAGGGTGAGGCTTCGGCGGCTCCGCCACAGCGCACCTACTGACTTCCGCACCTGCTGGATTGTGTGATTGACGTGAGGCTCCCAGGAGAGCTGCCCATCTACCATTACGCCCAGGTACCGCGCTTGTTCCACAACTGCAAGGGCTGCATTCCCACAGCGAATTCGAATGTTATCTGTGTCAGGGGCTGGGCCTCTTGGGGTAATCAACAGAGCTTGCGTTTTTTTTGGTTCAGCATTAGTCCGCGGTCCTCCAACCACTGCGACAGGCCAGTGACGGCTGTGCTTAGAAAAGAGCACACTTGTTCGCAACTGCCCGAGGCTTCAATTGCAATGTCGTCTGCAAATTCCTGGTTTGTGACCTGCTGGGGCAAGCAGCATCGAAGGTTACGGATGTATAGTGTGAACAGGAGGGGACCGAGGACGGATCCTTGCGGGACCCTTCGACTGCATGCGACGTATTCCGAGCAATTTCCGCCCACAACTACGCGTTGAAGCCGCTCACTCAGGTGACTAGTGAACCATAGCTGGACAGTACCGCCGACTCCAATGTCGGATAGCTCCTGTGCCAAGATGGTGTGTTTGACACAGTCGAAAGCCTTCGACATATCCACGAATATCACACCTGTGAGTTTTCGCTCATACTTCGCTTTCAGCCAGCGATTGACAGCTAGCACAAGAGCGTCCTCCGTACTGTGGTTCTTCCTGTACGCGAACTGCGAGTCAGGGAGAATACTGTGATCGGTCAGAAAGGATGTAAGCTGAGCTTTGACGATCTTCTCGAGGAGGCGAGAAACGACTGGTAGTAGAGAAATTTTTTTTGCTTGGTTGAGGAAGGTTACGCTTTCTCTCTCTCTTCGGAGGGGTTTGTATTTATCGGAACTATAATGGACTGTAACAGTAAACCAAGGCGTTCTTTAGCGACACTTAGGATAGCGACACTTAGGATAGCGACGCTCAACGTTCAAGGGTTGTCGTCGAGAGTGAAGCAGGAATGTTTGAAACGCGGATTAAATTCCTACAGAGTTGATATTTGTTGTATTCAAGAAACGAAGTTGGTGAAGGACCTGGATACTGAAGCCGACGGCTATCGTCTTATTAGCTTTCCTCCTGTGTGTCGGCATTATGGTTTGGGCTTCGCTATCTCCTCACGCTTCACAGGAAATATCAACCGGCTTTGACAGGTTTCAGACCGTGTGGCCGTCGTTACGTTCAGCGGGATTTTGAAAACAGGTCATGGGGGCAGGCTCGACGGAAACAGACGGAACGCCGGAAGAGCCGATATTGGTGTCATCAACGTTTATGCTCCAACTGCTGCGAGGTGTGCTCAGTCGGCGGACGAGCTGGATTTGTTTTACTCAGCACTCCAAAAAGC
The DNA here is from genome assembly GCF_964019385.1 of Sycon ciliatum. Taxonomy (NCBI): domain Eukaryota; kingdom Metazoa; phylum Porifera; class Calcarea; order Leucosolenida; family Sycettidae; genus Sycon; species Sycon ciliatum. The sequence goes on from NC_088644.1 coordinate 47,829,831, forward strand.
TTATGATGAAATTCGAAATTGTACACTATTTTATGTTATTGGTGATTTCAACGCCAAAGTTGGAACTCGACGTGCGGGAGAGTCATCGCTTGGAAGTCATGGACGTGGCCGAAGGAATATCAATGGACAGACTCTGGTGGACTTCTGTGAGTCAAACAAGCTATACTTTGCCAACACGACTTTCCAGCATGCTGCACGCCACAAGACCACTTGGACAGGATATCGGAGAGACATGGGTTCTGGAAAGACTGTACCAATATACAACCAGATTGATTATGTCGTGTGTAGAGAAGGGCAAAAGCGACTGCTGAGGGACAACCGGAGCTACGGAGGCATTTGCATTTCCACAGACCATCGTTTGGTTGTGGCCGACATCCAGCTCGACAGACTCTACGGGATAATGGCAAAGCATGATGTAGCACGAAAGGTCTCCTCTGCTAAGAAACAGTTCAATGTGCCAAAACTAGTGCAGAGCACTGGTGCTCAACAGAAGTACCGTAAGGAAGTGGAGAGAATGTTACCACTGCCTTCTGCGGATGAATCGAGCCAAGAATACTTCAGCAAAGCCATGAGTGCCATCAAGCAGGCTGCTGCTGCTGCAGTGGGATATGCCAACAAGCCGAGAAATAGGCATTGCACACTGGACCCGGAGATTGATGCATTATCGGAAACACAGAAGGATTTGCGTCTCCGTATTATGAATACCGTCGGCAATGACAAGGCCGCACAGCTCAAGCAAGAGCGAAACCGTATATCGCATGAGATTCGAAGACGCTGCAGGGAGAATGCTGAGCGGAGACTAGATGCTATGGCAGAGGAAGTGGAGAGGCAGAGGGATGGAGCCCAAATGTACAAGGCTGTTGCACTGTTGACAAGGAAGAAAGCACCAAGACCAGTTGTTGAGGATGTCGATGGCCATATTGTTGGCAATGCAGCGGAGTCCGTTGATATTATCAAAGGCCATTTTTGTAAACAATTCAGCGTGCCAGGTGGCAGGATCCTGGAACCCTTTGTCGGAGAGCCAAGGCCATTACAACGACCTATTACGACTGAAGAGCTGCAGCAAAGTATCACCAGGCTGAACAACAACAGATCGTAAGGCCCAGACGGTGTAGCAGCGGAGCTGCTGAAGTATGCAGGGCCCATATTAATCGGAAACCTAACTGATTGCCTTAATCGTATGTTTGAGCATCATAGCCCTCTTGATCTGGGATCAGGAATCGTCATCCCTCTCCAAAAGCAAGAAGCGAGGTCCACCAGCCAATCTAAGGTCCATTGTTCTTTTGGACTCTGTACGGAAAGCTGTTTCACTGCTGGCTCTCCGGAGGATTCAACCAGCTGTCAACGATTATCTGAGCGCTACCCACAGTGGTTTCCGACCTGGAAGGTCAACCGCTGATGCTGTGTGGACCCATCGCTGGCTCGCTGCATTAACCCAGAAACACCGCACAACAATTGAAGTGCTCGGGATAGACATGTCGAAGGCATTCGACACTGTTTCCAGGGCCAAGCTTTTGACAGTAATGGAACCCATTGTCGGCGAAGACAACATCCGACTCATCCGCGTGCTTCTATGCAACACTACCCTACGCATTCGCTTAGGCACCGATATGTCATCGCTCTTCAACACCAACGTGGGAACACCACAAGGTGATGCACTATCACCAGTTCTCTTTGTTGTATATCTAGAGTCAGCTCTTCGTGATTTCAGAGCCGCAGCACCTCCCCGTCCACTACAGGACCAACACCTACCGCCAGAAGTGATCTACGCAGATGATACCGACTTCATAAGTAGTTCGAGGCAGTGGCTGACGGATATCGAACCCATTGCAGCGGAGGTACTGGGTGAATGGTATTTACGCGTCAACCATGACAAGACAGAGAGGACAACATTTCCCCGGGAGAAGGTCCGTATAGCAGAAGATTGGCGCTCGACAAGAAAGCTGGGCTCTCTCATCGGCGACGAACAAGATGTGATCCGGAGAAAGCAGCTGGCATCAGCAGCATATCAGTCCATGTTCTCTCTCTGGCGTCGCAGCAAACAGGTCAGCGAGCGGGTTCGGCTCCGCCTGTACACTGCCCTGATCGTCCCAATTTTGCTGTACAACTGTGGCACTTGGGGCTTGACAGCAGCAACTGAGGAGAGGCTCGATTCCTTCCACAGAAGGCAGCTGAGGTCCCTGATTGGCGTCCGTTGGCCACAGTGCATCTCCAACATCAACGTATACTCCCGCTGTGGTGCGGAACCAATCAGCGCAACGGTCAAGCGTGCCCGATGGAGACTGATGGGCCATGTCCTGCGGCTTCCTGGTGATACCCCGGCAGTGATGGCAATGAAGGCATACTTTGTATGTCGAGAAGGGTCGTTCCGAGGGCGACCAAGAACAACGTTGGTCACAACCCTGTCCAAGGACTTGGAGAAGAAGAACATGGGCAAATTAAAGACAGCAGCGGACCTAGACAGCCTTCGATCTACCGCAGCTAGTCGCGAGGAGTGGAGAGACTTTTGCCGTGCTCTATATTGAGGAAGGCCACAGTATGCTGGCATCTACCACTCCATCATGACTATTATTTCCCCGCATAGGTTTCGGTAGTCACTGACCATGCTTGCAATCACCATAGTAAAGTATATTGTCCGTCGTGTTGTACCGTTAAAATGCATTCTTGCTTCTACAGTATCATACAACTGATCGTTTGGTTCTGGCATATGCGAAGATGTGAACATTGTTGACATCAACGCGAACATGAATAATAATAATAATAATAATACCCTGAGAATTGTACGGTCGGTGACTGGTCATGGATGGGAGAGTGGCATGGTCGGAACGGTCGGTTGACCTTATGTTAGCCTGCCCGTAATGTCTCGATGTGTCTCAGTCTGTGTGTTTTATGATTGTGGTGCATCATGTGCTGTGTGACGAGCCGAGAGGCGTGAATTTCTGCCATATGCCCCCAGTCATGTATTTTCTTTCTCTGCATATGCCGTTATATTTCGTCTGAGTTTGTCTTGCTTGGAGTGTCCCATGTGCAGCATGCTTGGTGTTTACTACTTGAGTAGTTCTGTTATACATGACTGTGATTTTATGGGAGTATCGAAGTTGGTATAGTTGAATTTTTCTCTCATGAAGTTTATCAAAATTTTGTTCTGGATTTTCTTATATCTTCATTGATTGGTACTTCACCCTTGGGTCATATGGATCCCGGTGCTGTGCTTCATGCCTCCTTTCAAGCTTTCTTTTTCTGCTTTGGGAGTGAATAAAGTCGTCATAATAATAAGTAGAGAAATAGGTCGATACGCAGTAGGCTGACAAGGGTCAAGACCGCCACCTTTGAATAGCGGCGACACATTAGCAATTTTAAACTGACGGGGAAAACACACACCCCTGACATAACGAAGTATTGAAAAATCATGCTGAGCGAGGGAGCCAGTATTGATGCCGAGTTTCTAAGGACAATACCCGGCAAGTCATCATGTCCAGTTGCTTTTGACGCGTCAACGGACTGGAGAAGGGCCGTAATGTCCTCCGTCGAAACAGGCGCAAATTCCGTGAATGCTGGTGCTTCACGTTCGGCTGGTGCGTTGGCACACAGCGCGTCTGGTCGTCCAGGGTCATGTACAACTTCGCCAAAAGTTCGGGAGAGGATTCCAACAGGTACTTGTGGTGGGCTTGCACTTTTCGCTCGTCCAGTCACCACGTTTATCGTATTCCAGAGCTTCCGCCCATCCTTTCCGGCCGACTGTAGGCGAGCTTGAAAATACTGATCCCTTAGCCTCCGATCTAGCTTGCGCGCGGCTGCGCGGAGAGTGCGGTGTTGCTCTCGCAGGCGGACATCGTCTGGAGAGCGTGAAAGAAGTCGGTGGGCCTTGTTTCGTTGACGCACAGCAGATACAAGTTCAGGACACAACCATGGGCAAGGTCGGCGCCTCGGCTTACGAGGATGTTGTAAGGGGGCGTGACGATCTAGAGCAGTAAAAACCTTTGCGTACCATTCGCTTATCATTGTATCAACATCATTCGACTTGCTGAAAATCTCAAGATTGCAGTCCTGCAAGTCAGCGTTAAAGTGCTCCCAGTTTATCCTCCACACTCGCCTCTTTCGAGATGCGACTCGTTCGGACTGCCGGGTGGCGACGATAATGTTGGCCACAAATGCGTAGTGGTCGCTGATATCACACTTGATGACCGTGCATGTTCCAACTAGAGAGTTAGGGGCGAGGAGCAGATCTATTAGGGTGGAAGTTGATGCCGTTACTCTTGTCGGTGTCCGGATGTGGTTTTCCAGATCAAACCGCTGGAGCATGGTGTGCATCCGACTGTGTCCCGAGCACCTGTCCACATTGAAGTCACCAATGGCGACCACGCGGTTGTTTCGTCGCAAGGTTAGATTGTTCAGACTGATTTCTAGGTCTTGCCATACTGCAGCAGTAGCGGAAGGCGGAAGGTAGAACGTAGCGAGGGTGATGGGTTCACCGGATTCTGTCTTCAAGGTGAGTATCAGATTTTCGATTGTGTCACTCTCGAGTTCAGCGTGTCTGGAAACAGCCAGGGTATCTCGACTGTATACAGCTATACCGCCACCAGGTCTGTGCCCGCGATCGCGCCTAAAGAGTCTATAATGAGGTATATGAATGGATGAGTCAGAAATCGAACGATCAAGCCAAGTTTCAGCAATGCCGAAGATATCTACATTGTGGTAGTTAATGAAGTTTTGGATTTCTCCTAACTTCTTTCTAAGGCTGCATACATTCAGAAAAGCAAGTTTACAAAACCTCTGTTGACCGACAGTAGCTCTATGTAATTGTGGATTCATTTAATAGATCTATATAAGGAAGAACTACATCTAGAACTGGTTTCGGGAGGCAGAGTCAGCCATCCAGCCATTGCTAGATGAACGGAATCGGTGCTATACCGACTGGGTATGTAGTGGCCAGAGCCGCGACTGCTCGCACTACACAGCGTTTAAGGTGGCTAGATCCAGGGCGCGTGCTTCCATATCCTCGGCTAGGGTAGACTGGATAAAGGCAAAGGCACAGGCGGCCACAGAGTCGAAATTCAATGGAGCGGTTGTATGGAAGTGCATCCATAACCTCCAGTCTTGTACCCGGGGCCTCGCCCCTGTGCGCACTTCCGCAGTGCTGGATGAGAACGGTAACATCTGTAGTTCACCAGAGGAGCAGAGCCACCGGTGGGGAAGACACTTTGACGGTTTCCTCAACGTGGCAAGTGCATGGAATCGCAATGCCCTGGACGACATCCTACAGCGACAGGAGGCTGATCATCTTGCTGAGGTGCCGACTCTCCGTGAAGTCAGCTGCGCTATCTCCCGCCTACAGAACGGCAAGTCCGCTGGAGCCTCTGGCATCCTCCCTGAGATGCTGAAGAGGGGTGGCCCTGACCTCACCGCCAAGCTCGTGGAGCTGTTTGGCGATGTGTGGCGTGCTGGGGTGGTCCCGCAGGAGTGGGTGGACGCCACGTTGATCCCCATCCCAAAGAAAGGGGATTTATCTCGCTGTGATAATTGGCGGGGTATCTCGCTGCTGGATGTTGTGGGCAAGGTTCTGGCGAGCGTCATCCAGACTCGTCTCCAGTCCGTGGCTGCGGATTTTTTCCCAGAGTCTCAGTGTGGCTTCAGGCGTGGCCGATCTTGTACAGATATGGTTTTCAGTGTTCGGCAGTTCCTCGAGAAGACCATTGAGCACGACTGCAAAGGCTTCTTTGTATTTATAGACCTCAATAAAGCCTTTGATTCTGTGCCTCGGGATTGCCTGTGGGAAGTCTTATCCCGAGCGGGTATCCCTGCTCCCATGCTTGCCGTGATCCGTTCCTTTCACACTGACATGTCGGCGGTGGTTCGGGTAGAGAACACGACAACTGACCCTATCCGCGTCACGAATGGTCTCCGCCAGGGGTGCACCATGGCACCTGTGCTGTTTAACATCTTCATGTGGGCGGTGGTGACTGTGTGGCAGCGACGAGTCGGAGATGTACCCGGTGTTGGTTTTGAGTTCCGGCATTGTGATGGTGACAATAACCTTTACCGCAAGCCTACCAGGACGGATCCGGTTGCCATTGCCACTGAGTCACAGTTTACAGACGACTCAGCACTTTTCGCAACGACTCGTGCAGGGGTGGAGACGAGACGGCACTTGCAGTGTTAGACCGACCGCAGCTGAGTTTGGGCTTAAAGTTAGCGCTACCAAGACACAGTTCTTGGTTGCAGGCAGGGATGTTTCGCCTGGGGACTGCGCTCCAATCCTGGGGACTGCGCTCCAATCGAGCTAGCTGGCACGGTCATCGAGTGTGTTTCGGAGTTCCGGTATCTGGGATCTCTCATTCATCGCGGTGGCCGGTTGACACAGGACATCACTGCTCGGATTGCGCATGCCTCTCGTGCTTGTGGCGCCTTGCAAGGAACCATCTTCAGCAATCCTGACCTTGATTTGCATATCAAGAGGTGCGTGTTTAATGCATGTGTGCTGTCGCTCCTCCTCTATGGGTCAGAGTGGTGGACACCATTGCAACACGATCTTGTAGTAGTAGTGTCAATGCATGGTGACACTCAGTTAGACCTTGATAGAAGTTACTGCTAATTCCTTGACCTTTGGAATGGCTGTTGCCGGTTCGAATCCCACAATTGCATGTGTTACCTTTTTGTGTCTTTTTCCATTTATGCCAATGATGTAATCATTACTCATTACTCTTTGTAGTAGATAGAGTAGTCACATGAGCTTCTCTGATTGGCTGTTGCTAGGCGCCAGTGCCTGGCCCTGGTATAAAGGCAGTGGTTTCTCCTCATTTCATCCTCGTTCTCGTCGGGTCCTGATGGCGTCGTGAGCTGCTGCTGGCTACTGTTCAAGTACTGTAACTATGACCTTCTCTTCCCTCTTCTTCTATTCATCCATTGCTGTATGAAACTATGTATAACATCAAGAAAGAGTGTCTTGTTGTAGATGTGTGAGTGCTTTGTGGGCGCTAGAGTTTGAGCTGGTTACGATTCAGTAACATTTATGGTAGCGAAACCCTTGTGAACTTAGATATGGCTTTAAGGTTTGAGACATTGCTAAAGCCCCTTTCGTGGAACAGCCGGCGAAGAGTTTGATGTATTTTGGGCAAGGTATTTGGCTGCTGCGAGTGCCAATGGTTGGGACGACACTAAGGCAGCAGCAAATTTGCCATCCCTGCTTGATGGTGCGGCATTTGTCCTCTATTCCCGATTAAGCACGGATGACAAGAAAGATTTGTCTAAAATAAAGAAGTTGTTGTTGGATGCCTATTCGGTGTCGAGCACAAGAGCATATCAATTGTTTTCGACACGCCAGTTACGTGGGGATGAGGCAGTGGAGAGTTATGCAGCAGATCTACAAAGATTGGTAGAATTGGCTGGCCACAAGATAACTTCTGATTCTGATCCTATGGTTGTGGAACAATTTCTCACAGGTTTGCCGCCATCTTTTGCCTGCCAGGTCCGGATGAGCTGGATCGGCCAAACAGCTTCGCTAAGCAACTGCATCGAGCGTGTACGTATATTGCGTCTAGCGGAACGAGACTCCGCAGCAAGTAAGCCCAGGAATGTCGCTGCAGCTACGGGCATGGCATCGGGCCGGTCATCGGGCCGGTCCTCAGGCAAGTCTGTTCTGTGCTACAATTGTGAGGAGGTTGGGCATCTCAAGAGGAATTGCCCAAAACTGAGGAAGGGAACGTTGCAGTGTTTCATTTGTGATGAGCCGGGTCACATAAGAGAGAACTGCCCTGAGTGGCGAGAATTTCAAAGAAGCCGAAGCTAAAAGGGAAAGGTTGCTGCGGTCAATTTGGAGTCGAGCTCCACTCACAAGTGTCTATACACTACCACTGTTGATTCTAGTCCTAGTGCAATGCCATTTGTCTTCGTCGACATCTGTGCTGATGAAAGGTGGCAGCGGGTGAGAGGGGCTATTGACACCGGTTCAACACGTACCTTAGTAACATTATCTGCAGTTCAGTCATGTGATGCAGCTGCACAGATCAATAGGAATGCTCAGTGTGACCTTGTTGCATTAGATGGCACCCCGATTCACGTGCTTGGTGAGATTTGTCTGGAGCTGAAGCGAGATGATGGTCCTGTTAGTCTCCCTACAATTGATGTTACAGCTGTTGTTGTGCCTGACCTTGACATTGTTGCTGCTGATGTGTTGTTAGGCTCCGATCTCGTGGCAGCGTCGGGTGGTCTTCAGCTGTGGTACGATGACAGTATCCTATCCGCCGTCAGGTTTGGTGCGACGCCAACTGCTGCACCCGCTACCAGCGCTTCGGTTAGTCAGTCTGCTACCACTAGTGTCCATCCATCGAAACACGTCACCACTGAGTACACAGCCGACGGTGTGACATTCGGCGCTGATGACGGTACAGTGGCTTGGAACGGCTCGTCATGGGAGCTGAGGTGGAACTGGAAGAATGGTCAGCCACCGACACAGCCTGTTGGAAGTGGGCTTGGTCAGTACAACTGTAGTAATTTGACACCTGAGCAGGAGGTGAAGTTTACCGATGAAGTGGAATCCTGGATAGCAAACGGCTGGCTTGTGGAACATAGCAGTGAGATTCATGGAGCGCCTGCAGCTGTACTGCCGATTATGTCTGTGGAACAAGAGCATAAGGAATCTACTCCTATTCGACCAGTGCTTGATTGCCGACAGCTCAACGAGTTGATAGTATCGCATCCTGGAAATGATGCACCAGTGTGTCAGGACACATTGCGGAAGTGGAGAGCAAGCGACGATGATGCTGAGTACTCGCTGCTAGACATCCGCAAAGGGTACTTGCAAGTGAAAGTAGCACCGGAGCTGTTGCGATATCAAGTAGTCCTCTGGAAGGAGAAGAAGTACGTGATGACCCGGATGGGCTTTTGTTTAGCTGTCGCGCCAAAGTTCATGGATATCGTAGTGAAGTGGGCGACCCGTGACTACCCAGAAGTCGACAACTACGTTGATGACCTTCGTGTTCCGTCATCTGACACCGATGCCGTCTCCGATGTTCTGCTCAGTTATGGTCTGCCTACCAAAGAAGCGGAGAACATGGAGTCTGCTCGAGTGCTTGGTCTGCAGTTGTTCCGAGGTGACGATGGCCAACTATACTGGAAGCGACGCAACCAGTCTAGCCTGCAGTGTCCTGAGAAGCTGACTAGGCGAGAGATATTTTCTTGGTGTGGTCGTCTCACAAACCACTACCCAGTCCTATCTTGGCTTCGTCCGGCATGTTCGTTCTTGAAGCGTTTGGCCTCCTCTAATGGTGCTGGGTGGGACTCTGACCTTCTGCTGTTGTGTTGTGTTGTGCTGAGCTTACAGATCGCCTTGCTGCCCAAGACCCCACCACTGGTCGCTGGAATGTTCCAACATCGCCTGACTCGGAATGGACTCTGTATTGTGATGCTTCTGATGTAGCTCTTGGTGTCGTTCTCGAGGTAAATGGCACTGCTGATGAAGATGCATGTTGGCTGCGACAACCAGGTGAGAAAAAGCACATCAATGTAGCTGAATTAGAAGCCGTTGTGAAGGGTCTGAATCTTGCCCAACAGTGGAAAGCACAGAAAGTGAACATTGTTACAGATTCCAAATCAGTGTATGGGTGGCTGACAGCTGTGATAGGAAATACACATCGAGTCAAGACGGGCGGCTTGTATGCAGCGCTTGTTCAACGTCGCTTAGAGATCGTTCTTGATTTCCTGCCAACTATGTCACTGTCTGTCCAGTGGGTTCCATCGAAGCAGAATAAGGCTGATGTTTTGTCGCGTGTTCCAGCGACATTTCTTACCGTTTTCAAGTCCCTTGCTAAAACCAGTGATGTTGTGTCTGCTGCTGCTGTTCCCCTCCGAGACAGTGTTATCAGTTTAGCAGATATTGCTCACCACCAGTCAGCTGACAGCACTATTGCAGAAGCCATCCTGTGTGTAGCTGACGGTCAGCTTATGTGTCCTGCCGCCTTCAAGAAGATCAGGAGCAAACTCGTCGTGGAAGATGGCGTACTGAAACGCAGCATCAAGCTACCGCTCGGTGAGATTGTGAATGTGCCTATTATTGCCAAGTCTCTTGAGAGTAGTGTCCTTACTCACTCACATACACTGACCGGTCATGGATGCTGGGAAACTATGTACCGTTTTCTTCGTGAGCGTTGTTTCGTCGCTGATCTTGCTTCTAAGTGCCGGAAGTTTGTTACGTCGTGTCGTGAATGCTATGCAGCCAATCCTCGACGAGGTGAGTCCGTACCTCCTGCACGTGCTAGTATTACTGAGGGTCCTTGGAACATTGTCCAAATTGACACTTTGGAGCTAGGAGCTGCTAATGACTACCACTGTGTACTTGTTAGTTACGATACCTTCACGAAGTGGGTAGAAGTTGTGCCCTTACGGCGTCACGATGCTAAAAGTGTTGCGTCTGCCTTTGTTAACGTATGTGCCCGCTGGGGCCCGCCATCTGTTGTGCGATGTGACAATGGCACTGAATTGTTCAACCAAGTAACTTCTGCGCTGTATGATGCATTTGGAGTTACAGTTAAGAGAGGTGCAGTAAGGCATCCACAGTCACAGGGAGCTGCGGAACGGTTTAACCGGACATTGTTAAACCTGATTCGCAAGACACTAGGTGATGCAGATGATTGGCATGCTGAGCTGACCGTAATGGCAGTGTTTACCAGGAACAGGTGTGTGTAGGTGTGTGTGTGGGGGGGGGGGGGGGTGGTGGTGTGGTGTGCGTGTGTTGTGTGGGTGTGGTGTGGTGTGTGTGTGTGTGTGTGTGTGTGTGCGCTCACTGTCCCATTTGTGAACGCTGCTGTAAGTCGATCCGGGGCTTTGCTATCCACAACTGCAACCGATCCACCAGGCGCCCAACTGCTGATGAAAGGGACAAGTTCCAATTGCAATGTCAGAATTGCCAGAGGCGTTTCAAAAGGCGAAACGACTTATCCCGTCACCAACGCTCATGTCTCCTCTCGTCTCCGTCTCGCTCAACGAGAAACACGTGACCTACATGGCAGTGTATACCAGGACCAGGACCAGGGACCAGGTGGTTGTGTGTGTGTGTGTGTGTGTGTGTGTGTGGTGTGCGTGTGGTGTGTGTGTGTGGGGGGGGGGGGTGGTGTGGGTGTGGTGTGGTGTGTGTGTGTGTATGTGTATGTGTGTGTGTTTGTGTGTGTGTATGTGTGTGCCAACCTATCGGAAGGCTACTTTCTAGCCAAAAGCATTTGGAAGTTTGACTTATTGTCTTGCCTGTACAATATTACAATGTACACAAACACAATCATGGTGTTTCCTTTTGGCAGAATGGTGGGTGCAGTTTTAGATTTTGCACGCATAGGATCGGCCTACTAACCAATCACTGACGGCTTTTAACCATGCCATCGGAGAGCATCAGTGCAGATCGTGAACTGGCTTTAATGCACTGGATTGCCACAATAATAGACGCTGGCACTAGCCTAACTGGTCAGTTATGGTGGAGTAGCTTGTGGAGGAAAGATCTCATTTCCCCTCTAGTGTCTGCTACAGTCCAATACAGCTGTGTGTCACGTGTACCTGCTTGACAGACATGTTTACAACACAATCGCTCGGAGGGGAAATTTGTATATGTGTGTGTGTGGGTTTGTGTTTGTATGTATTTGTGTGTGTGTGTGTGGTGTGTGTGTGTGTATGTGTGTGCGTATGTGTGTGTGTGTATGTGTATGTGTGTGTATGTGTGTGTGTGTCGATTGGAAATAGCTGCACATGCGGGTTCGATTCCAGACGATTATGGTCGCACACGTCTTTCTTCTCTTTCTCAGACTCCTCCTGACTACTAGTATTCTTTCATTCTCCTGGGTGGTTACCAACAGCCAGTGCATGCCGGAGTATGTGGTGTGATATGTGTGCGGGAAAAAAATGAAAAAGACCAAAAAGTAGGGATTCACTGGCCAGAAAAACCTACTTCATAGCTGTGTGGTGTAGACCAGGCTGAATAGTGGTGGTCAATAGATGACTTGCACAAAGATTGTCTGGGTTCGAGACGGGGCAAGTGGACCTTCTGACTCTGACTTCCCCACCTTTTGAGTTCGTGACTTTCGCTTTTTGCCTGACGAACACTGCTGTGCTGACCTAGTTTTTTTGGCTAGAGAGTAGAGTTGTTTTGATTCGGCTTGTAACGTCATGCCGAAGCGCTGCTGCGCTCCTGAATGCACTGGCACACGAGAGATGGAACTGAGGCTCCCATTCCATACGTTCCTTGCCAAGCCGGCCGGCCGGGAGGCAGAAAAATGAGGGAATAAGTTTAGTATCATTGGCGTAGGCTGCAACAAGCACGTCGTGGTCCTGAAGTGTGACTACTTTCCCGCAGTGGAAGCGAAGTCAAGCACAACGAAAGTTTGTGGACGTCTGAGAAAGAACTCGATTCCCTTTGTTTCGGCTGCACTAGCTCCATAGCGACCCTCTCCTGAGGACAGATTGCGGAGAGGCTAGGAACCTGCTGAGTCACGACTGGAAGCCCAAACCACGAAAATGAAGGGTTGAAGGACTGAGTGTGAGAGCCAGATGGCCTTTAGTAGTACTTCAAGTAGTATCTGAGTTGAAGGAGAGAACAAGTGTGCTGGAGAAACGCTGCGAAGTCCTCAGGCCTGATGTGTACTAGCTACTGTTGAAGTCTCACTTGTTCCGATATGAACATTTCATCAGCCCTGACTCTGAGCAGCTGTATCTAGACTTGGAC
>NC_088644.1:47842730-47912730 GCF_964019385.1 Sycon ciliatum
AGGGGCAGGTGGGGTGGGGGGGGGGGCTGTGAGGATGTGTATGATGTCGGGGGGGGGGGGGGGCTGTGAGGATGGGTAGGCGCAGGGGGGGGGGGGGGGGAGGTACTGTGAGGATACGTGGGGGGGGGGGGGCTGGGATGGTGTGAGGGTTGTAGTCGTGGGGGCTGAGATGGTGTGATGGTTGTAGGGATGGGGGCTGTGATGGCGTAAGGGGGTTGGGCTGTGATGGCGTAAGGGGGTTGGGGTGTGATGGTGCAGGGGTGTGGGGGGACCTGTGGGGGGTGTTTAGGTTATGGGGCCTTGTCACGTTGCACGCCGTGCGGAGCCTCTATTAACCGGGTATACTTGCTACTCAGATGAAAGTACCTGAACCTGTTACCTAATCAAACCACTACCCATTGCAGACCTACACACACTGGTGGTGATCAGAGGTGTATGCTGTAAGGCTGTGAGGGTGGGTGATAACAGCAGTTTCTACACCGGAAACTTCCATTTTTCTCTTATCCGAGAAATCATTTGAAACCAGAACCTGCATCTACACTGCATCTCTGTAGGTGTCTTTGTCAGCGGTGTGTGTGTGCATGTGTGTTTGTGTGTGGGGGTGTGCGTGCGTGCGTGCGTGGGTGCGTGCGTGTGAGGGGGGGGGGGGGGCTGCACGTGTGTGTGTGTGTGGGGGGGGGGGGTGCACGTGTGTGTGTGTGTGGGGGGGGGGTGCACGTGTGTGTGTGTGGGGGGGGGGGGGGGGGTGCAAGTGTGTTTGTGTGAGGGGGGGGGGTGCACGTGTGTGGGTGGGGGAGAGAGGGTGGCACGTGTGCGTGTGTGTGTGGGGGAGTGCACGTGTGTATGTGGGGGGGGGGGGGGGGGAGGTGCACGTGTGTGTGGGGGGGGGGGGGGGGGGGAGGGGGTGCAAGTGTGTGTGAGGGGGGGGGGGTGCACGTGTGTGGGGGGGGGGGGAGGGGGTGGCACGTGTGTGTGTGGCGAGGGGGGTGGCACGTGAGTATGTAGGGGGGGGGGGGGGGGGGTGCACGTGTATGTGTGGGGGGGACGTGTGTGTGTGTGTGGGGGGGGGGGGGGGGGGGTGCACACGTGTGTGTTAGGGGTGTGCACGTGTGTGTGTGTGGGGGGGGGGGATGTGCACGTGTGTGTGTGGGGGGGGGGATGTGCACGTGTGTGTGTGTGGGGGGGGGGGGGATGTGCACGTGTGCGTGCGTGCGTGGGTGCGTGCGTGTGAGGGGGGGGGGGGGGCTGCACGTGTGTGTGTGTGTGGGGGGGGGGGGGGGGTGCACGTGTGTGTGTGTGGGGGGGGGGGTGCACGTGTGTGTGTGTGGGGGGGGGGGTGCAAGTGTGTTTGTGTGAGGGGGGGGGGTGCACGTGTGTGGGTGGGGGAGAGAGGGTGGCACGTGTGTGTGTGGGGGAGTGCACGTGTGTATGTGGGGGGGGGGGGGGGGAGGTGCACGTGTGTGTGTGGGGGGGGGGGGGGAGGGGGTGCAAGTGTGTGTGAGGGGGGGGGGTGCACGTGTGTGGGGGGGGGGGGAGGGGGTGGCACGTGTGTGTGTGGCGAGGGGGGTGGCACGTGAGTATGTAGGGGGGGGGGGGGGGGTGCACGTGTATGTGTGGGGGGGGACGTGTGTGTGTGTGGGGGGGGGGGGGGGGGTGCACACGTGTGTGTTAGGGGTGTGCACGTGTGTGTGTGTGGGGGGGGGATGTGCACGTGTGTGTGTGGGGGGGGGGGGATGTGCACGTGTGTGTGTGGGGGGGGGGGATGTGCACGTGTGTGTGTGTGTGTGTGTGTGTGTGTTTGTGTCTATCCTGTAAACTACATGTAACTGAATTGACTATTTTCTTGTGTTTTTGTCCAGGTAATCTATGGCCAGGCAAAGAAGAAAAAGCTAAACACACGTTCAAACTGACACTGGTAAGTGCGAAAATGACAAGTCATACTGCTTGTCCTTGACGGAAAAAATAACCAGAAATTCTGAAGCCATCTTATGCCTCCCACTCCCCCCCCCCCCCCCCCCCCGAATTGTAATCCTGCCTGTTGTCATCGTTACCGTAATGGTGGATTTCTCAGTCTTGTGATCAATATTGTTTTAGCATAATAGGCTGATATTTGTTGTACATCTCACCCCTTGGAGTACTGAATTAAACTGATTGAATGAGTGTGCGTTCTCTTCTCTTGTGATTTTGCTTTGTAAAACAGTTGCCATGCCGACTCGGAAAGTTGAAACGTAGCCAGATGAGGACCCTAATTTACACAGACACGTCGCCTGGTTTTACATGTACAGTATGAACAAGTCGCCATTTTGTACCGTGTGTAGTCAATTCTACCGTGTGTAGTCAATTCTACCGTGTGTAGTCAATTCTACCGTGTGTAGTCAATTCTACCGTGTGTTGTCAATTCTACCGTGTGTAGTCAATTCTACCGTGTGTAGTCAATTCTACCGTGTGTAGTCAATTCTACCGTGTGTAGTCAATTCTACCGTGTGCAGTCAATTCTACCGTGTGTAGTCAATTCTACCGTGTGTAGTCAATTCTACCGTGTGTTGTCAATTCTACCGTGTGTCGTCAATTCTACCGTGTGTAGTCAATTCCACCGTGTGTAGTCAATTCTACCGTGTGTTGTCAATTCTACCGCGTGTTGTCAATTCTACCGTGTGTTGTCAATTCTACCGTGTGTTGTCAATTCTACCGTGTGTTGTCAATTCTACCGTGTGTAGTCAATTCTACCGTATGTGTATAATAATTACACTGTACATTCTTGGTATATTGCTGGACGTAGGCAGTAAACTACCAGCTGATTGATTTTTTCTTACATTACACATTGTCTGCTGAATACATTACATACATCTTATTTGGCATACTCTTTACAACTAAATTTCATGAATAATTCTGATTGTTGCTCTCGCCTGGTGTATAAACTGCATACAAGTGGCTAATTGGTGTTCTATGCCTGTTTACAATGTGATTTAAGTTCATTTACTTCATTTTCTTCTTCAAGACATTCTCCGCTTGCTCTGGTTTCCTTTCCATGTACCTGTAGGTCTGGGCGTGACTAATATTGGAATGATTTGACTATAGGTTGACTAGCCGTTGTGTACTTCTAATTACCCCTTCCTATGTTACATTATTGACTTTGTCACTGGCTCTGCTTTTTGTATTTTATTATCTGCACATACATGTACATGTATTGGAGCCTGTGATAAGATGGACCCCGTGGGAGACAGCAAGGTTTGGTTTTCTAAAACTTGCTTCAAACTAGGCCAATGTTTCGGTCTGTATCCCACACCGACTCCGATATGAAATCGGCTCACTGTGTCGGATGAATCCAGCTACCTGATCACACATACATACACACACACACACACACACACACACACACACACACACAAACACACACATACACACATACACACATACACACAAACACATGCACACACACACACACAAAATTTGACCGTTTGACGCCCATCGCCGGAGGCGATGATAGCGATGCTACAGCAGAAGCCATAGCAACTTGTGCTGGGATTGCACTATTCTACAGCTTGCAAGGCTGAAGAATAGATGACTTGCACAAAGATCCGAGCCGCGAGTGAGACGGGGCAAGTGCACCCTGTGCACCCAGGCTACACTGCGGGCACCCTACACCGTCTGTAGTGTACTTTTTTTGTCAGCATGAATGAACGATGCACGGCATGTACTGTAAATGATCAGTGCGGTCACTGTCTTCACTTCAGCAGCTCATGAGCCATGTATGTGCACTTGTACTTGCAGGGTTAGTGGAAGTACATGAGTATACATGTATATTATGTGAAGAGAAGCGTCCAAACCAACCCAAAATACTCTTGCCTTATTCTTCGGTGAAATAGTTATAAAAAATTTGTCTTACCAAGCAACAACTCTCTCTCTCTCTCTCTCTCTCTCTCTCTCTCTCTCTCTCTCTCTCTCTCTCTCTCTCTCTCTATCTATCTATCTATCTATCTATCTTTCTCTCTCTGCTATTGGCGCGCCTGGTTGTGATGAAGCCGAGACCCAAGGTCGGCAGAGCATCCCAGACCACGCCACCACTCCCCTTATTCATGACTCACACATGACGGGTTTACGTGGCTCTAGGAAAAAAAAAATTAAAAAAACAGTGAGCATAGAAGCAACCTCGATGCACCCAATAATATGGCATCCGGGAACAGCAAGCGTTGCACGAGGATCCCAAGAACACGTCAAGTTCCATGCTACCCGCCGCCATCGAAAGAACGAAGGATAACTGTGCTAGCCTTGTTCATATTCAATGTAACGCTAACGGTACGGGATATAGGAGCCTGTTGGGAAGGCGTGGGTGAGCTGTAAAATCTTGTACGGTTCGCACAGCACAACATACATGCAGCAGTTATTGCGACGGTTAACGTCGATTGACGAGAGTCATAAAGCACAGTCCATGGGGGTTGACGTTTCTGGGCTTCCTTTCCGAAAGGAAAGTTTTATTTCTTCTCAAATGAAGCAGAATCATGCTGATTATACCAGTCTGTTATGAAGACAAGAAAGCTGGCATGGACATTGTGCCATTCTAAAGGAATGACAGGTAAAAGATAAAGCACTTCATCTGAAAACTCAAGGACTATCCATAAATACAGCAAATGATAATCCTAGCCTGGTAATGTCCAATTCTGTCATGTGAGCCATTCGGTGAGTTATCATGGGAAGCATAATGTTCGAAATGCTGAAATTTGAACAGTTGCAGTTGTGTTCGTCGCCACACAATGCCATCGCCAGTTCACATTCGAAATGTAGCCATTTTTACACTTGTGTCCCTGCACACGGCATGGAAGGTTGAACAGATTCAACTCTTCCATCGCTTCCTGATCTGTAGAGTAGTGCGGTTGCGTTCCTGTTCCTGACACTCAAATCCGTCTCCGCTAACCAGCATCATGAGCACTCCAATGGTTCCCGTCGCTCCTTCCGTATCGTCCCAGCGCGCCCCGTCAAAATGTGAACTACTGTAGGCAACGGAGCCAGTGTATGATGAAGGTGAATGCACTGTTTGATGATGCTCCAACAAATCCTTTCACCGTTGTATGGAATTTGTAAGAAGAGTAGTGGCTCAACTATAGATCCAACGCAGAAGGTACCTCACAGCGCAGTTCTGTTTCGTCCACAATAATGAACACACTCAGCAGACTGTGATGTGTATCAGACACACTCTGGCATTATTTGTTCCACCTTCTCCCAGGAGGAGATAAAATGTAGTTCAATCATGTCTAAAGTACATGGAGTATCGTTGCCTCGTTGCAACTAAACAGATATGCAAGTTACTTTTCCATGAGACCCAGCCGGAGCGGCATCGTCGTTGTTACCAGCTAATCATGGAGAGGTATAATGTTACTTTCCATCACTCCCTGATTCAATCATAGTCAGTTTGCGAGCCTGCGCCAAACTGCTTTCTCGCTAGAGCCAGGCATTGGATACATATGGCTTCAGTAAGGTTTACAATGCTATGCCTCTGGCTTAAGTCCAAGTCTAGATACAGCTGCTCAGAGTCAGGGCTGATGAAAATGTTCATATCGGAACAAGTGAGACTTCAACAGTAGCTAGTACACATCAGGCCTGAGGACTTCGCAGCGTTTCTCCAGCACACTTGTTCTCTCCTTCAACTCAGATACTACTTGAAGTACTACTAAAGGCCATCTGGCTCTCACACTCAGTCCTTTCACCCTTCATTTTCGTGATTTGGGCTTCCACTCGTGACTCGGCAGGTTCCTGGCCTCTCCGCAGTCTGTCCTCAGGAGAGGGTCGCTATGGAGCTAGTGCAGCCGAAACAAAGGGAATCGAGTTCTTTCTCAGACGTCCACAAACTTTCGTTGTGCTTGACTTCGCTTCCACTGCGGGAAAGTAGTCACACTTGAGGACCTCGACGTGCTTGTTGCAGCCTACACCAATGATACTAAACTTATTCCCTCATTTTTCTGCCTCCCGGCCGGCCGGTTCGGCAAGGAACGTATGGAATGGGAGCCTCAGTTCCATCTCTCGTCTGCTAGTGCATTCAGGAGCGCAGCAGCGCTTCGGCATGACGTTACAAGCCGAATCAAAACAACTCTACTCTGTAGCCAAAAAACTAGCTCAGCACAGCAGTGTACGTCAGGCAAAAAGCGAAAGTCACGAACTCAAAAGGTGGGGAAGTCAGAGTCAGAAGGTCCACTTGCCCCGTCTCGAATCCAGACAATCTTTGTGCAAGTCATCTATTGACCACCACTATTCAGCCTGGTCTACACCACACAGCTATGAAGTGGGTTTTTCTGGCCAGTGAATCCCTACTTTTTGGTCTTTTTCATTTTTTTCCCGCACACATATCACACCACATACTCCGGCATGCACTGGCTGTTGGTAACCACCAGGGAGTCGTACTCAAACTAGGGAGGTGACCAGGGAGTCGTCAAATACCGGGAGTGGAAACGCCGTTAATCTTGATTATCCATGCTCGCCTCGCGCAAAATTTTTGCAGTGCCTTGAGTACCTCAGCGTCGTCAAATGCAATTTAGAGTAGCCTTGAGTATTTTTTGGGAGAAAGCGTCCATCAGAACGTGTATACAGAGATATTTGCAGTGGTCTGCTCGTTTGATAGTAGGAGGACACCTAATTTATCGGTAGGCGTTATCGCAGTGTTGCGATGTTTGACTGGAGGCCCGATTCACGCGCGAATAGTGACGTGACTTTTGATGTAATTTATCGAGGAAAATAGCTCAGCCTCAGTAATCAAAGCCACTTGGTTCGACCCACGAAAAAACTTCTCGTAACCATTGTCCTTTCCATATAGGTGCTACCTGTGAATTTTCTCGGTGTAAGATGATATGCCACTGACTTTTTGAGGGACCCTTCGTTTCTAAAACATTATCGTTTTTTAATGACGACCACATTATTATAAAGTCAAGGAATTTCTCTTATTTTCTTCTTCAGTGTAAGAGAACATCACCGCTTTCAGTATGTCTCATGTCAAGAGGAAGCATGACAACGTATATGCACCACCAACACTGAGAATCCAATTGCAGATTTGGCCGGTTGTGGCGAGTATCACGGAATTGACAATGCACACCGAATTAAACTGTTCTAAATCCCTCTCTCTTTCTGTCTCGCTTCTCTTTGCCTACTTTGGGTGTCAGCAGTTACGCATGTGTACATGCACGCACCAATATACGGGTGCGCACGCACTCATTGGCATGCACAAACTGCACATGCACACACACGGCATGCACGAACTGCGCATGCACGCACATTCACACACACTGGAATGCATGCATGCATGCACACACACACCGGGTCCTGGTAAACACTGCCATTACGGTCACCTGTCCCCTTGCGGGGCCAACAACATGGAAGCGACGGCAGAAAGTCGGCAGTCTGCCAAGAGATCAGGGACCATATTCAATCGGCACGACGAGAGAGCCATCTTTGGCAGCACACACACACATACACACACACACACACACACACACACACACACACACACACACACACACACACACACACACACATACTGACATGCCCACACTGTGCATGCACACACACGGTGGATGCGCTCATGTGTCTCAGATTCAATTATCTTTTCAAAGTTTGGTAGATTCGGAGACATGTTGGCCAGAATTTCATGGCCGAAAGTCGCCAACACCGGCTTGAGGCTAGTTAACTCAGGCTTTCTGCTAGCTCCCAGTTCTCTTCTCACCGCAACAACACACCAACCACCATGGTATCTTTTAGGTGTCTCTGCAGTGCAGTTGACTATGGCGGTGGGCTGGGGTGCTGCTGCTGTTGCTGCTGCGGATGATGCTGGCATGATGGACGGCTTTCTTGCCACTAATGTACCGCAAATTAAACTTGAAAACACAGCTGATGTGGTGTCCAGGTCTGGACAAAACGCACACGGAAAACAGCGCAGTATTTCTATATTAAAATTGTCACAAGTATCCATCCAGGTAGAGAATGCCATGTGTATCCTGATTCCTGACCATCACATAGTTTCTTAAATCTACCATTGCATTTCTTTTTACGAGTTTCACATAAAGTGGATGGCCCTTGCAACAGAAGCTTCCCTGGGTCTATACTTGACTGCAGGTTGATAAATCGAATGCTCTGTACATGCAGCATGCGTGTGTAACAAACCAAAACAAAGCTATTCCGTGATAGAAGTATTCACTCGATAAAGCTTGGTTTTACTCACCTCTCGCCCAAGTTCCTAAAACATCAGCCGTAAAATGGCTACCGATATCTCCCTATCCAGCATGACCATGCACTGCCGACGAATCTACGACGAAGAGTGATAATACTACAAAAGGGAAGCGGAAATCTGACGAGAAGGTTTATTTATGGAGACGTCTAAATTGCTCCGCTTGCAGGAAGAACCAAAATAAATTTTGTTATTTTGAAAATCCCGCGGAATTGGTGAATGTGGCACAAAAAAGATTATTTGAAAAAAATCGGCGTGCTCCAGCGCGAGGCGAGCATGGATCACGCTCGCGCATCTCGTTTCCACTCCCGGTATTTGACGACTCCCTGGAGGTGACACGGCACAGAAATCCGTGTCACAGGGGTTGACTCGCACCCGTGACCCCTCGTTGTTATTTTTGGAATAGTTCAGTCCAGTCCAGTCCGAAAGGTCATACTCGGATCGACTCGCCTTCTGTACTTCACCTCCAAGCGTGCAACGCAAGACCCGCAAAGTATGATTTTTCTGTGGGGAACGATTTTGCCATTGATCAAGTTTTTATAGGAGTGCTCAAGCATACTACGATTGCTGAGACGTCCCGAGCACGCTTGTTCAGGTTCTCTATTTTTGACGAGCCGGTCCTACAGCCCCCTACATTGTATCTAACGACGTAGGAGCTGACAATGTAAGAGGATTTCCCTGGAAATAATGATGATGGTGGTGTGACTGCTGCAGGAAAAATGCTGGCTGATTATGACAGTATGACTAGATGTACAATGTAGCTCTCTTGTATGGTACTTAACCCCTGCTATAAATGTGTTGTTTAGGAAGACTGGTGTATTGTGCAAGTCATGAAGAAGAAATGGGGCAGATACACGACTTACAATTTTCAAAACCCAGCTTCGTG
The DNA here is from genome assembly GCF_964019385.1 of Sycon ciliatum. Taxonomy (NCBI): domain Eukaryota; kingdom Metazoa; phylum Porifera; class Calcarea; order Leucosolenida; family Sycettidae; genus Sycon; species Sycon ciliatum. The sequence goes on from NC_088644.1 coordinate 47,851,823, forward strand.
TTATGTCTAATTTGTGTCAAAATTGTAATATTTAGACATGACAATATCATTGGCTGTACTTCTCTAATATGGTACATAACCCTGCTATAAATGTGTTATTTAGGCAGACTGGACCATTGTGCAAGTCATAAAGAAGAAATGGGGCAGATATACGACTTACATTTTTCAAAACCTGGCTTCGTGTTATGTGTAATTTGTGTCAAAATTGTAGTATTTCAACATGACAATATCACTGGCTGTACTTCTCTTATATGGTACTTAACCCCTCCTAGAAATGTGTTGTTTAGGAAGACTGGTGTATTGTGCAAGTCATAAAGAAGAAATGGGGCAGATACACGACTTACAATTTTCAAAAACCAGCTTCGTGTTATGTGCAATTTGGGTCAATTTTTAGTATTCGGATTAACCTAGGATACGACTCTGAACAGTTCTGAACAGTTACCGTAACACTACACGCTGTCTCATAACTGCTGCTGTTGCCATCACTGCTATCAAGTAGTTCGGACATGGCAGGAGGTAAACAAATTGCTGGTAGTCTTTCAAAGAATACTGGCGAGTGATGGGCTGTAAACGAAATGTGCTGCCTCGATAATTTCAAAAACTAGACACCCATGCTGCACGCTTGGAGGTGAAGTACAGAAGGCGAGTCGATCCGAGTATGACCTTTCGGACTGGACTGGACTGAACTATTCCAAAAATAACAACGAGGGGTCACGGGTGCGAGTCAACCCCTGTGACACGGATTTCTGTGCCGTGTCACCTCCCTAGTTTGAGTACGACTCCCTGGTAACCACCCAGAAGAATGAAAGAATAGTCAGGAGGAGTCTGAAAAAGAGAAGAAAGACGTGTGCGACCATAATCGTCTGGAATCGAAGACGCATGTGCAGCTATTTCCAATCGACACACACACACACACACACACACACACACACATACACACACACATACACACACACACATACATACACACATACACACATACACACACACACACACACATACACACAAACACACACACACACACACACACACACACACATACATACACACACACACACACACATACACAGACACACACATACATACACTACTACTACTACTATAGCATGACTGCCCATTGGGCAATGTCACCCCCGGAGGGGGCCAGAGTTTGGAGTGCACCGTCATTGGCAGGACTTCTGGTGCCTCGTCAAATCTTGCTGTCGTCGGAAACGTTTCGGGCAATGCATGCAGATCAGCGGCAGTGATTCCCTATCGGCTGCAGCAAGACGTTTTCCACGGTTGCAGTTATGGCGGTTAAAACCAGCCCGGGACTTGAAGCAGCGATTGCAGCGTTGACAATGCTGGAAGCAGCAACTAGCGAGAGACGCCGTCAATGCCGTATCTGCATGTTCAGGGAGTGCAGGCTGGCAGCGATGAACTGCAAGCCCACCCTTACTACGGAACCATCGGCAGCAACTGACGCACTGTGCTGAACCACGCTGTTGGTGGACGGGAAGTTGGCGCTCAGCCAAACACTTGTGCCGTGCCTTGTCTTGAGGACGAGAGAAAGCCCGGTTGCAAGATGAGCAGAGTACGGATTTCTCTACTGCCCGAGGAGGCTGAAAAACCAGAACCTGCTCTCGCCAAGCTGACCGGTCTTGTGCGCAATCATACATACATACACACACACACACACACATACACACACACACACACACACACACACACACACACATACACACACACATACACACAAACACTCACACACATACACACATATACAATTTTCCCCTCCGAGCGATTGTGTTGTAAACAATTACATGTCTGTCAAGCAGGTACACGTGACACACAGCTGTATTGGACTGTAGCAGACACTAGAGGGGAAATGAGATCTTTCCTCCACAAGCTACTCCACCATAACTGACCAGTTAGGCTAGTGCCAGCGTCTATTATTGTGGCAATCCAGTGCATTCAAGCCTGTTCACGATCTGCACTGATGCTCTCCGATGGCATGGTTAAAAGTCGTCAGTGATTGGTTGGTAGGCCGATCCTATGCGTGCAAAATCTAAAACTGCACCCACCATTCTGCAAAAAGGAAACACCATGTGCTTGTGTACATTGTAATATTGTACAGACAAGAGAATAAGTCAAACTTTCAAATACTTCTGGCAAGAAAGTAGCCTTACGAAAGGTTGGCACACACATACACACACACACAAACACACACACAAACACACACACATACACACACACACCACACCACATCCACACACACACCACACCACACCCACACACACACACATACACACACCACGCACACACCACACCACACACACACACACACACACACACACACACACACACACACACACACACACACACACACACCACACCACACACACACCACACACACACCACACCACACACACACACACACACACACACACACACACACACACACACCTGCACACACCTGGTCCTGGTAAACACTGCCATTACGGTCAGCTCAGCATGCCAATCATCTGCATCACCTAGTGTCTTGCGAATCAGGTTTAACAATGTCCTGTTAAACCGTTCAGCAGCTCCCTGTGACTGTGGCTGCCTTACTGCACCTCTCTTAACTGTGACTCCAAATGCATCATATAGCGCAGAAGTTACTTGGTTGAACAATTCAGTGCCATTGTCACATCGCACAACAGATGGCGGGCCCCAGCGGGCACATACGTTAACAAAGGCAGACGCAACACTTTTAGCATCATGACGCCGTAAGGGCACAACTTCTACCCACTTCGTGTTGGTATCGTAACTAATAAGTACACAGTGGTAGTCATTAGCAGCTCCTAGCTCCAAAGTGTCAATTTGGACAATGTTCCAAGGACCCTCAGTAATACTAGCACGTGCAGGAGGTACGGACTCACCTCGTCGAGGATTGGCTGCACAGCATTCACGACACGACGTAACAAACTTCTGGCACTTAGAAGCAAGATCAGCGACGAAACAACGCTCACGAAGAAAACGGTACATAGTTTCCCAGCATCCATGACCGGTCAGTGTATGCGAGTGAGTGAGGACACTACTCTCAAGAGACTTGGCAATAACAGGCACATTCACAATCTGACCGAGGGGTAGCTTGATGCTGCGTTTCAGTACGCCATCTTTCACGACGAGTTGGCTCCTGATCTTCTTGAAGGCGGCAGGACACATAAGCTGACCGTCAGCTACACACAGGATGGCTTCTGCAATAGTGCTGTCAGCTGATTGGTGGTGAGCAATATCTGCTAAACTGATAACACTGTCTCGGAGGGGAACAGCAGCAGACACAACATCACTGGTTTTAGCAAGGGACTTGAAAACGGTCAGAAATGTCGCTGGAACACGCGACAAAAACATCAGCCTTATTCTGCTTCGATGGAACCCACTGGACAGACAGTGACATAGTTGGCAGGAAATCAAGAACGATCTCTAAGCGACGTTGAACAAGCGCTGCATACAAGCCGCCCGTCTTGACTCGATGTGTATTTCCTATCACAGCTGTCAGCCACCCAGACACTGATTTGGAATCTGTAACAATGTTCACTTTCTGTGCTTTCCACTGTTGGGCAAGATTCAGACCCTTCACAACGGCTTCTAATTCAGCTACATTGATGTGCTTTTTCTCACCTGGTTGTCGCAGCCAACATGCATCTTCAACAGCAGTGCCATTTACCTCGAGAACGACACCAAGAGCTACATCAGAAGCATCACAATACAGAGTCCATTCCGAGTCAGGCGATGTTGGAACATTCCAGCGACCAGTGGTGGGGTCTTGGGCAGCAAGGCGATCTGTAAGCTCAGCACAACACAACACAACAGCAGAAGGCACGTCAGAGTCCCACCCAGCACCATTAGAGGAGGCCAAACGCTTCAAGAACGAACATGCCGGACGAAGCCAAGATAGGACTGGGTAGTGGTTTGTGAGACGACCACACCAAGAAAATATCTCTCGCCTAGTCAGCTTCTCAGGACACTGCAGGCTAGACTGGTTGCGTCGCTTCTAGTAGAGTTGGCCGTCGTCACCTCGGAACAACTGCAGACCAAGCACTCGAGCAGACTCCATGTTCTCCGCTTCTTTGGTAGGCAGACCATAACTGAGCAGGACATCGGAGACGGCATCGGTGTCAGATGACGGAACACGAAGGTCATCAACGTAGTTGTCGACTTCTGGGTAGTCACGGGTCACCCACTTCACTACGATATCCATGAACTTTGGCGCGACAGCTAAACCAAAGCCCATCCGGGTCATCACGTACTTCTTCTCCTTCCAGAGGACTACTTGATATCGCAACAGCTCCGGTGCTACTTTCACTTGCAAGTACCCTTTGCGGATGTCTAGCAGCGAGTACTCAGCATCATCGTCGCTTGCTCTCCACTTCCGCAATGTGTCCTGACACACTGGTGCATCATTTCCAGGATGCGATACTATCAACTCGTTGAGCTGTCGGCAATCAAGCACTGGTCGAATAGGAGTAGATTCCTTATGCTCTTGTTCCACAGACATAATCGGCAGTACAGCTGCAGGCGCTCCATGAATCTCACTGCTATGTTCCACAAGCCAGCCGTTTGCTATCCAGGATTCCACTTCATCGTTAAACTTCACCTCCTGCTCAGGTGTCAAATTACTACAGTTGTACTGACCAAGCCCACTTCCAACAGGCTGTGTCGGCGGCTGACCATTCTTCCAGTTCCACCTCAGCTCCCATGACGAGCCGTTCCAAGCCACTGTACCGTCATCAGCGCCGAATGTCACACCGTCGGCTGTGTATTCAGTGGTGACGTGTTTCGATGGATGGACACTAGTGGTAGCAGACTGACTGACCGAAGCGACGGTAGCGGGTGCAGCAGTTGGCGTCGCACCAAACCTGACGGCGGATAGGATACTGTCATCGTACCACAGCTGAAGACCACCCGACGCTGCCACGAGATCGGAGCCTAACAACACATCAGCAGCAACAATGTCAAGGTCAGGCACAACAACAGCTGTAACATCAATTGTAGGGAGACTAACAGGACCATCATCTTGCTTCAGCTCCAGACAAATCTCACCAAGCACGTGAATTGGGGTGCCATCTAATGCAACAAGGTCACACTGAGCATTCCTATTGATCTGTGCAGCTGCATCACATGACTGAACTGCAGATAATGTTACTAAGGTACGTGTTGAACCGGTGTCAATAGCCCCTCTCACCCGCTGCCATCTTTCATCATCGCAGATGTCGACGAAGACAAATTAATGGCATTGCACTAGGACTAGAATCAACAGTGGTAGTGTATAGACACTTGTGAGTGGAGCTCGACTCCGAATTGACCGCAGCAACCTTTCTCTTTGCGCTTCGGCTGCTTTGAAATTCTCGCCACTCAGGGCAGTTCTCTCTTATGTGACCCGGCTCATCACAATTGAAACACTTCAACGTTCCCTTCCTCAGTTTTGTGCAATTCCTCTTGACATGCCCAACCTCCTCACAATTGTAGCACAGAACAGACTTGCCTGAGGACCAGCCCGATGACCGGCCCGATGCCATGCCCGTAGCTGCAGCGACATTCCTGGGCTTACTTGCTGCGGAGTCTCGTTCCGCTAGACGCAATATACGTGCACGCTCGATGCAGTTGCTTAGCGAAGCTGTTTGGCCGATCAAGCTCATCCGGACCTGGCAGGCAAAAGATGGCGGCAAACCTGTGAGAAATTGTTCCACAACCACAGGATCAGAATCAGAAGTTATCTTGTGGCCAGCCAATTCTGCCAATCTTTTTAGATCTGCTGCGTAACTCTCCACTGCCTCATCCCACGTAACTGGCGTGTCGAAAACAATTGATAGGCTCTTGTGCTGGACACCGAATAGGCATCCAACAACAACTTCTTTATTTTAGACAAATCTTTCTTGTCATCCGTGCTTAATCTGGAATAGAGGACAAATGCCGCACCATCAAGCAGGGATGGCAAATTTGCTGCTGCCTTAGTGTCGTCCCAACCATTTGCACTCGCAGCAGCCAAATACCTTGCCCAAAATACATCAAACTCTTCGCCGGCTGTTCCACGAAAGGGCTTTAGCAATCAACAGAAGCTGGTACACATCAGGCCTGAGGACTTCGCAGCGTTTCTCCAGCACACTTGTTCTCTCCTTCAACTCAGATACTACTTGAAGTACTACTAAAGGCCATCTGGCTCTCACACTCAGTCCTTCCACCCTTCATTTTCGTGGTTTGGGCTTCACTCGTGACTCGGCATGTTCCTGGCCTCTCCGCAGTCTCTCCTCAGGAGAGGGTCGCTATGGAGCTAGTGCGGCCGAAACAAAGGGAATCGAGTTCTTTCTCAGACGTCCACAAACTTTCGTTGTGCTTGACTTCGCTTCCAGTGCGGGAAAGTAGTCACACTTCAGGACCACGACGTGCTTGTTGCAGCCTACACCAATGATACTAAACTTATTCCCTCATTTTTTTGCCTCCCGGCCGGCCGGTTCGGCAAGGAACGTATGAAATGGGAGCCTCAGTTCCATCTCTCGTCTGCTAGTGCATTCAGGAGCGCAGCAGCGCTTCAGCATGACGTTACAAGCCGAATCAAAACAACTCTACTCTCTAGCAAAAAAAAACTAGGTCAGCACAGCAGTGTTCGTCAGGCAAAAAGCGAAAGTCACGAAATCAAAAGGTGGGGAAGTCAGAGTCAGAAGGTCCACTTGCCCCGTCTTGAACCCAGACAATCTTTGTGCAAGTCATCTATTGACCATCACTATTCACCCTGGTCTACACCACACAGCTATGAAGTGGGTTTTTCTGGCCAGTGAATCCCTACTTTTTGGTCTTTTTCATTTTTTTCCCGCACACATATCACACCACATACTCCGGCATGCACTGGCTGTTGGTAACCACCCAGGAGAATGAAAGAATAGTCAGGAGGAGTCTGAAAAAGAGAAGAAAGACGTGTGCGACCATAATCGTCTGGAATCGAACCCCCATGTGCAGCTATTTCCAATCGACACACACACACACACACACACACATACACACACATACACACACACACATACACACACACACATACATACAGACATACACACACACACACACTACTACTACTATTGACAGCTGCCAGAAATGGCCACGCCGCTCCCCAAAGGGAGGTACTGTCAGAGAGGTTAGGGGCGAGGTAGGCAGTGCTTCAAATGGCGCTCCAGGTCCTCTCGCCTCCGAAACTGGCGTTGACTACAGACTCGGCAATGATGTTCAAAGTGCTGGCGATCAGTCACTGTAGGGCGCTTCGGGCGGGGTCCACAGCGATGGCGCTTGAGGCCAGCAGTAGACTTGAAAGTACGCTGGCAGGCAGTACACACCGGGACCTCGGCAACAGGAGGAGCATCAAAAGGCGGTCGGTCGTCACAGTTGTCACTCCCTAGGCACTTATGCACTGCAAGCCCACCCCTGCTCCGGAGCCATCTACTGCAGGCAGGACACTGCACCGACCCAGGCTGCTGTGATGTCGGACTGCTGTGCACTTGTGCCGGGCCATGTCGGCGCGCCGACGAAACAGGTGGCCGCAAATGTGGCACACAATCGTCTTCGGGGCAGGCTCCTTCACCCCCGCTGCTGCCGACACTATGTCATGCCACTCTCCACGATCGTTGGCTGATTGGAACCAATTGTGCACACCGGCCACAGTCAGATCAGCCTGGACAACGTCCTTCCAGCGATGTCGGGGGGCGCAAAACTGGCGGGTTCGTGGGAGATGAGCGAAGAGCAACTGCTTTGCTAACCGATTGTCATCAAGCTGAGCTAGGTGCCCAAGCCACTCCAAGCGCCTTCGCTGTACCATGCACAACAGTGGAGTAGGGTCACCCCACTGTGTGTGTAGTTGCTCCGATGTAATGGGTTGCTCCCACTGGCAGCCGCGCGAAATGCCAAGGATTGACCGTAGGTTGGCGTGATGGAACCTGTCCAGCTTGTCCAAGTCCGACTTCAATGAGGTCCAACACTCCGAGCCATACAAAACCGTGGTGAGAACACATACCACATACAAATGCCGTCGAGTAGGCAGGTTCAGGCTCTGATCATGTAAAATCCGCCGAAGACAGCCAAAGGCCCTGGCACCCTTCGCAAGGCGGCTCTGGACATTGGCATGAGCTCGCGAATCCGGAGTTATAACAGATCCAAGATAGGGGAAGGAGGTAACAGCTTCAACCCTTTCATTGCCAACTGCCAGATCGGAACAATCAGCGGCAGCGACTCCATAGCCCGCGACCAGTAGCTTAGTCTTCGTCATGCTGACCGTGAGGCCAAAGCTGGATGCCACATCGCAGAAGGCGGACAGGGACAGGTCGGCTGCAGCACGAGTTGTTGCGAGTAGGACGGCGTCATCGGCAAACTCAAAATCATCAGCATGACCAGTCTGAGACTGTCGACGTCGCCCAGCTGCACGGGGAAACAACTGTCCATTAATCAAGAAGCTGAAATCCACACCAGACTCGATGCCGCGCTCCCTGAGAACAGACCTCCACCGCTCCATCACAAATCCGAAATACAGGTTGAACAGCACAGGAGCCATGACACACCCGTGCCGCATATCATTTTGTACAGAGATCGGATCGGTACAACCACCAGCAACACGAACAGACGCCAACATGTCCGTATGGAACGACTTCACGAGAGCCACAGCCTGAGGGGGGACACCGAGCCGAATCAATGCCTGCCACAGAGCCTCACGAGGCACAGAGTCGTATGCTTTGCGGAGGTCCACAAAGACGCAAAACAGCTTCGATCTATGCTCATATGATTTCTCTACCAGTTGGCGGACAGAGAAGATGGCATCAGCACAACCACGGTTTCGCCGGAACCCACACTGCGACTCCGGTAGCTCATCCTCAGCGAGCACTTGCAGCCGATTCTGCACGACCCTAGCAACTAGCTTCCCCACAACCTCCAGCAACGCAATTCCTCGCCAGTTGTCGCAGCGAGAAAGGTCACCCTTCTTAGGTATGGGGATGAGCACTGCATCACGCCAGTCCTGCGGTACGTAACCCTCCGACCAGACAGATTGAAGCAGGTCCAGAAGGAGTGGGTGGAGGACGGGCACACCAGCCATCAACAGTTCAGGCACGATCTGCGACATGCCACCAGCCTTGCCGTTCTTCAGATGTCTCAGGGCATGGGTCAACTCCTCTCCCGACGGTGGCTGCGTTAGCGAGTGCATGATCTCCCGCTGGGGGATTTGCTGGAATACCTCTGCATCGTAAGTACTGCAGACATTCAAAACACCTGAGAAGTGCCCGTGCCATGTGTCCCTCTGCTCTTGCACAGATCCACAGACGTCTCCCCGAGTGTCGCGGATAGCCTGTACAGATATTGGCTTTAGCCCACCAAAACAGCGCTGCATATCTCGGATGGCAGACCACACATATTTGCCGCTGAAACGTCCCCGCTGCACCACCGCCGCTTTTTCCATTAACCAGGTGGTCTTTGCCCGCCGTATACCAGCCCGAGCCTGGCCACAAGCCTCCTTGAAAGCCCTGTGATCATTCTGATGGCCAGTTCTGAGCCACAGGTCGTATAGCCGATTACGGGTTGCTAGTAGGGGCTCCAGTGTCGGGGCACTATCACGAAACCAGTCCGGTACACGCCGCTTGTCTCGGCCAACCACCTCCCCAGCCACATCGACGACAGCCGACTTCACAGCACTCCACTTACAGTCCACGGATGAGGCACTATCATATGTATCAGCCAGCCGAGACTCAAGACCAGCACAGTACCCAGCACGCAATGCAGACACACCCTCAGCCTCCTCCTCACTCATAAATGGCAACCGGTTAAACCGATGAACAGCAAATCTCCGAGGCCTGGAATGCGAGTCACGGTGATAGCGCTGCTGTGCAATATCAGGTAATCGATACTTCATGCGGATCAAGCGGTGGTCAGTGCTACACTCTGCCGTACGCATCACTTGACAATCCATGCAACGTTTACGTTAGCCCCATCCCTCACACAAACAAGTCAACAAAGAGGCATCTTTGGATTGAGGAGTGCTGGTTTCGAAACAACTGGTTTGAAGCTCAAAGTAGAGCTGGTGTTAGCTCAGAGCAGAGCTGCTGTTAGCTCAGAGCAGAGCTGCTGTTAGCTCAAAGTAGAGCTGCTGTTAGCTCAAAGTAGAGCTGCGGTTAGCTCAAAGTAGAGCTGCTGTTAGCTCAAAGTAGAGCTGCTGTTAGCTCAAAGTAGAGCTGCTGTTAGCTCAAAGTAGAGCTGCTGTTAGCTCAAGGTAGAGCTGCTGTTAGCTCAAAGTAGAGCTGCTGTTAGCTCAAAGTAGAGCTGCGGTTAGCTCAAAGTAGAGCTGCTGTTAGCTCAAAGTAGAGCTGCTGTTAGCTCAAAGTAGAGCTGCGGTTAGCTCAAAGTAGAGCTGCTGTTAGCTCAAAGTAGAGCTGCTGTTAGCTCAAAGTAGAGCTGCTGTTAGCTCAACGTAGAGCTGCAATGCTAAATGGATGTAATATAGCGCAAGGCAGAGCCGCAGCAGATAGCTAGATAACACCAGTTGTGAGAGTGGACCCATGAAACCAGCACTCCGTTAGCTAAGCACTATTGACGCACAGCAAGGGTCAATTAATGTCAGCACAGGCAAGCATTGCGCAGCTAGAGTTCAGTAGCTCATTACTCACCCGAGTTGGGGATCATGGCATCCATGGCACGGCAGCGAGCCGGGACGATAGCTGGCGCTATGCGCTTGTTGTAGTCCGGATGTAGCATAGACACGCATCGCTCTTTCCACTGACCTGCCACTCGGAAGAAGGAGTCGGGGGCACTAGCCATAGCAGCGGTGGTGGCTGCACCAATGTGGACCGAATGACCAGAGTAGTTCGACTGGGATGGTACACCGGCCGCAGTGACAAGAGACCATACTGTTACTGTGAATGACTGCCTGGTCAGCTGCTGTCTGTTCGAGAGTACGAACAAGAGTTGCTCCGGTCCCTCGCGACGAGTGACAAATGGGTAGCTAACAATGGCACGGACCGGGCAGTACGGCGGTACAGACGGGCCAATGTCACTGGTAACGCCTTTACCGAATGAGTCCGTCTTGGATGAAATCAGGAAGAGTTGCAGGCGTCCGTCACCAGGGGAGCTAGTACAGCCCCGTGTGATGCCATTAGTGAGTTCAGCGCACCGAAGAAATCCAAAGAAGCAGCATGGCGGCTTGGTAGAGCAGCTTGTCATGGCCATTCAGGATACTACTTTTCCGGCATGCATCCATCAGGTGTCGTAGGATTGGCATAGTTATAGGAAGGCGAGGGGTGAGTGCAGCCGTACCATGGCATCGCTGGATGCCCTTCAACACCCTCTTCAGAAGGCACGCATCTACTAAGGGGCCGGCAAACCCATTCTCAAGGTGGGCTTTATGCACCGCACTCGCATACACAGATACAGTTCAGGGCACGCTGATCATAGTTCACGCATGAATGTGTGTCCAGGAACGATGACTCGGGCAGCGAAAGTGAGCTTCCCCAGGAGGGACTCGAGTTGACGCTGGCCGATGCTGCGCTCGCTGATAGTAGCCATGAGTGGCGCACGGATCTCGGACAGCTTGTCCTCTGGTAGCCGAGCTTCGTGGCGCTCGCAATCTAGGACAATACCAAGGAAGGTCAATGATGGTGATGGCCCTTCGAGCTGGGATGGAGCAAAGAGGAGTGCCGAGATACGTGAACGCCCGGAGGGGGATGGTGAGTTGCTAGTTGGCTGCAGCCAAACCAGTGGAGATATCGAGAAAGTCATCGAGGTAGTGAAGCCGGTGATCTATAGCAAACTCGTGCTGCATGATCCAGTTGACTGCTGTGGCTCCTGAGTCAAAGACGGCTGGGCTGGAGCGGAGGCCGAAAGGCAGAAAGCGCTCGTAGTAGTAGGAGCATTCCCAGCGAAGTCCTGACGGCGGACTGGGATCTGCCGAAATGCACTGCGTACATCGAGCTTGGACAAATACACAGGCTGTGGGCATGACATGATGATGTTGATCGCGTTGTCAATGCTCGCGTAGTGTAGAGAGAGCGGCTCGGCAGGAATGCTGTCGTTCACGCCGGTGCCTTCCGGACTAGACAGATGGTGGATCATTCGCGGCTTGCCGTTCTTTTTGGGGATGGCACCAATACCAGAGCGGCGCATGAACTGAAATGGAGGTGACGGAAATGGGCCTGTGGTCTCGCTGCGGGCGCAGGAAGCAGCTAATTGCTCGGATATAAATGCCGAGTGAGTGAAAGCCAATGGTAGATTATTAGAGAAAACCGAAATGTCATGTTGGCCGTCAGATCCAAGAGTAAAGCCACGGCGCAGGCCATGGAGAACATACGCAACACATGATTGATCTGAGTGGTTACGTAACAGGCGGGCAAAGTGGTCAGCTAGCAGTGTGGTGTCTGCAGAGTGTATAGGAAAGAAGCTACGTACCGAGTCAAACGATTCAGTAGCCATTCTGCTAGGAGTGGCGGGGTGGTCGATTGGCTCCGCGCTGCTGCTGGTTGCACATGATGCATGGGTGGTCCTTGCCACACTGGTTGCAGGTGTGGGAGAAGCGGCACGACGACGAAGAACAGCGACCTCCATTGATGTTGCGGCAGATTTCTTGGCCGTCGCTGGTATGGTTGCGACCACTGGAGGTAAATGCTGCTGGCTTCGGGACGAAAGAGACACAAACCGCCCCTGGATGGACCGTCTTACATTGAGCGCATTTTGGGTGTGCATGGCCTGTGACAGCTATCTGCCATAGGTTCACGTCGACGGTGTCCAACCTCTTCGTGCCTGGTTACTGGGCCACGAGCATCCGCAGCTGGCGGTCGTACTCTAGCCACGCGCTTGGGAAGAACTGGCAGTTAGCAGTCAGGATCAACTGCTGGTACGCAATCAGTTCAGCAGTGCGGTGTAGGGCAGCAGCCGTGATAACAGACATGTATGTGGTCCATGCCTCGAGCCGGGAAGCTACATGTGTAATTATCGTGAACCTTGCGACGCACCTGCTTCGCGTCATCCGACTCAACGATATTTAGCTGGCTATCGTTATTTGGGCTGTGCACCAGCCGGAATGTTGGGCCGGAAGTGTGCAAGAATTTCAGGCAATTAGCCCCATCCCTCACACAAACAAGTCAACAAAGAGGCATCTTTGGATTGAGGAGTGCTGGTTTCGAAACAACTGGTTTGAAGCTCAAAGTAGAGCTGGTGTTAGCTCAGAGCAGAGCTGCTGTTAGCTCAGAGCAGAGCTGCTGTTAGCTCAAAGTAGAGCTGCTGTTAGCTCAAAGTAGAGCTGCGGTTAGCTCAAAGTAGAGCTGCTGTTAGCTCAAAGTAGAGCTGCGGTTAGCTCAAAGTAGAGCTGCTGTTAGCTCAAAGTAGAGCTGCTGTTAGCTCAAAGTAGAGCTGCTGTTAGCTCAAGGTAGAGCTGCTGTTAGCTCAAAGTAGAGCTGCTGTTAGCTCAAAGTAGAGCTGCGGTTAGCTCAAAGTAGAGCTGCGGTTAGCTCAAAGTAGAGCTGCTGTTAGCTCAAAGTAGAGCTGCGGTTAGCTCAAAGTAGAGCTGCTGTTAGCTCAAAGTAGAGCTGCTGTTAGCTCAAAGTAGAGCTGCTGTTAGCTCAAAGTAGAGCTGCTGTTAGCTCAAAGTAGAGCTGCTGTTAGCTCAACGTAGAGCTGCAATGCTAAATGGATGTAATATAGCGCAAGGCAGAGCCGCAGCAAATAGCTAGATAACACCAGTTGTGAGAGTGGACCCGATTAGTGGGTACGATAATTATGATGGTGTGAATAAGTTGGATAGGGAGGGATGGTGGGAAAAGAAACACTGCTGAAGCACGATCCGTTGTCTGGAAGAGCACAACAGGGCAAGCAAGATTTGTTTTTCTTTTCTGCAAAATGGGCTGGTGCCATTTGTGATTACGCAGCAAAACAAAGCGCATGACGTCAGTCTTGAATGCAGTACAAAGCAATGCAGTGCAGTGTGTGCGCTAGTTCGGATTGTTGCTAACAAGTACTAGCACAGCTAGTACACCATTAGCCCCATCCCTCACACAAACAAGTCAACAAAGAGGCATCTTTGGATTGAGGAGTGCTGGTTTCGAAACAACTGGTTTGAAGCTCAAAGTAGAGCTGGTGTTAGCTCAGAGCAGAGCTGCTGTTAGCTCAGAGCAGAGCTGCTGTTAGCTCAAAGTAGAGCTGCTGTTAGCTCAAAGTAGAGCTGCGGTTAGCTCAAAGTAGAGCTGCTGTTAGCTCAAAGTAGAGCTGCGGTTAGCTCAAAGTAGAGCTGCTGTTAGCTCAAAGTAGAGCTGCTGTTAGCTCAAAGTAGAGCTGCTGTTAGCTCAAGGTAGAGCTGCTGTTAGCTCAAAGTAGAGCTGCTGTTAGCTCAAAGTAGAGCTGCGGTTAGCTCAAAGTAGAGCTGCGGTTAGCTCAAAGTAGAGCTGCTGTTAGCTCAAAGTAGAGCTGCGGTTAGCTCAAAGTAGAGCTGCTGTTAGCTCAAAGTAGAGCTGCTGTTAGCTCAAAGTAGAGCTGCTGTTAGCTCAAAGTAGAGCTGCTGTTAGCTCAAAGTAGAGCTGCTGTTAGCTCAACGTAGAGCTGCAATGCTAAATGGATGTAATATAGCGCAAGGCAGAGCCGCAGCAAATAGCTAGATAACACCAGTTGTGAGAGTGGACCCATGAAACCAGCACTCCGTTAGCTAAGCACTATTGACGCACAGCAAGGGTCAATTTATGTCAGCACAGGCAAGCATTGCGCAGCTAGAGTTCAGTAGCTCATTACTCACCCGAGTTGGGGATCATGGCATCCATGGCACGGCAGCAAGCCGGGACGATAGCTGGCGCTTAGCGCTTGTTGTAGTCCGGATGTAGCATAGACACGCATCGCTCTTTCCACTGACCTGCCACTCGGAAGAAGGAGTCGGGGCACTAGCCATAGCAGCGGTGGTGGCTGCACCAATGTAGACCGAATGCCCGGAGTAGTTCGACTGGGATGGTACACCGGCCGCAGCGACAAGAGACCATACTGTTACTGTGAATGACTGCCTGGTCAGCTGCTGTCTGTTCGAGAGTACGAACAAGAGTTGCTCTGGTCCCTCGCGACGAGTGACAAATGGGTAGCTAACAATGGCACGGACCGGGCAGTACGGCGGTACAGACGGGCCAATGTCACTAGTAACGCCTTTACCGAATGGGTCCGTCTTGGATGAAAGCAGGAAGAGTTGCAAGCGTCCGTCACCAGGGGAGCTAGTACAGCCCCGTGTGATGCCATTAGTGAATTCAGCACACCGAAGAAATCCAAAGAAGCAGCATGGCGGCTTGGTAGAGCAGCTTGTCATGGCCATTCAGGATACTACTTTTCCGGCGTGCATCCGTCAGGTGTCGTAGGATTGGCATAGTTATAGGAAGGCGAGGGGTGAGTACAGCCGTACCATGGCATCGCTGGATGCCCTTCAACACCCTCTCCAGAAGCCACGCATCTACTAAGGGGCCGGCAAACCCATTCTCAAGGTGGGCTTTATGCACCGCACTCGCATACACAGATACAGTTCAGGGCACGCTGATCATAGTTCACGCATGAATGTGTGTCCAGGAACGATGACTCGGGCAGCAAAAGTGAGCTTCCCCAGGAGGGACTCGAGTTGACGCTGGCCGATGCTGCGCTCGCTGATAGTAGCCATGAGTAGCGCACGGATCTCGGACAGCTTGTCCTCTGGTAGCCGCAGTCTAGGAAAATACCAAGGTCAATGATGGTGATGGCCCTCGAGCTGGGATGGAGCAAAGAGGAGTGCCGAGATACGTGAATGCCCGGAGGGGGGTGGTGAGTTGCTGGTTGGCTGCAGCCAAACCAGTGGAGATATCGAGAAAGTCATCGAGGTAATGAAGCCGGTGATCTATAGCAAACTCGTGCTGCATGATCCAGTTGACTGCTGTGGCTACTGAGTCAAAGACGGCTGGGCTGGAGCGGAGGCCGAAAGGCAGAAAGCGCTCGTAGTAGTAGGAGCCTTCCCAGCGAAGTCCTGACGGCGGACTGGGATCTGCCGAAATGCACTGTGTACATCGAGCTTGGACAAATACACAGGCTGTGGGCATGACATGATGATGTTGATCGCGTTGTCAATGCTCGCGTAGTGCAGAGAGACCGGCTCGGCAGGAATGCTGTCGTTCGCGCCGGTGCCTTCCGGACTAGACAGATGGTGGATCATTCGCAGCTTGCCGTTCTTTTTGGGGATGGCACCAATACCAGAGCGGCGCATGAACTGAAATGGAGGTGACGGAAATGGGCCTGTGGTCTCGCTGCGGGCGCATGAAGCAGCTAATTGCTCGGATATAAATGCCGAGTGAGTGAAAGCCAAGGGTAGATTATTAGAGAAAACCGAAATGTCGTGTTGGCCGGCAGATCCAAGAGTAAAGCCACGGCGCAGCCCATGGAGAACATACGCAACACATGATTGATATGAGTGGTTACGTAACAGGCGGGCAAAGTGGTCAGCTAGCAGTGTGGTGTCTGCAGAGTGTATAGGAAAGAAGCTACGTACCGAGTCAAGCTATTCAGTAGCCATTCTGCTAGGAGCGGCGGGGTGGCCGATTGGCTCCGCGCTGCTGCTGGTTGCACATGATGCATGGGTGGTCCTTGCCACACTGGCTGCAGGTGTGGGAGAAGCGGCACGACGACGAAGAACAGCGACCTCCATTGAAGTTGCGGCAGATTTCTTGGCTGTCGCTGGTATGGTTGCGACCACTGGAGGTAAATGCCGCTGGCTTGGGGACGAAAAGGACACAAACCGCCCCTGGATGGGCCGTCTTACATTGAGCGCATTTTGGGTGTGCATGGCCTGTGACAGCTATCTGCCATAGGTTCACGTCGATGGTGTCCAACCTCTTCGTGCCTGGTTACTGGGCCACGAGCAGCCGCAGCTGGCGGTCGTACTCTACCCACGCGCTTGGGAAGAACTGGCGGTTAGCAGTCAGGATCAACTGCTGGTACGCAATCAGTTCAGCGGTTCAGCAGTGCGGTGTAGGGCAGCAGCCGTGATAACAGACATGTATGCGGTCCATGCCTCGAGCCGGGTAGTTACATGTATAATTATCGTGAACCTTGCGACGCACCTGCTTCGCGTACGGTCATCCGACTCAACGATATTTAGCTGGCTATCGTTATTCGGGCTGTGCACCAGCCGGAATGTTGGGCCGGAAGTGTGCAAGAATTTCAGGCAACCAACTTGAAAAATCTACGAACTCCCCTCGCAAGATACGTTCTTGCACAGCCTTGGGCACAGCTGGTGCAGGTGGCTGATCGGGTGGGTTACAAGGGCTTGGCCTGGCGTAGTGGCGGCAGCAGCCGCATTGCCTTGGCCTTGGGTGAGGAGCGGCACAATGCTCTCCGATACTAATAAAATGGCGGCCGACAAAGCCGACTACACCTCGTCACGTAGATCTACGGGAGCGCAGATCCCATGTTGAGCCCGCGTCACCTGAGCTGGCGGAAGAGGCATTGGTGCAAGTCGGGCTTCTGGGCTCGCGAGCCGTGTCCGCACTGTCATGTTGCTGGTTCTCCTGGCCGGAGCAGACCTCACTACCAAGGGCTAGTTGTGCCAGCAAACGGTCCTGTAAAATACTTTTACTAAGTTTCCTTTCGGATTCAAGCCGCGCTGAGAAGGCTCGCCGCGGGGGCTTGGCAAGGCATTGCCTTGACAGTGTCGACAGTTAGGTCAGACATACTGAAGAAATACAGTGTCGAGGTGACACTCGGGCTGGCAGCAAAGCTACGAAAGGAAAAGAAACACTGCTGAAGCACGATCCGTTGTCTGGAAGAGCACAACAGGGCAAGCAAGATTTGTTTTTCTTTTCTGCAAAATGGGCTGGTGCCATTTGTGATTACGCAGCAAAACAAAGCGCATGACGTCAGTCTTGAATGCAGTACAAAGCAATGCAGTGCAGTGTGTGCGCTAGTTCGGATTGTTGCTAACAAGTACTAGCACAGCTAGTACACCACAAACTTGAAAAATCTACGAACTCCCCTCGCAAGATACGTTCTTGCACAGCCTTGGGCACAGCTGGTGCAGGTGGCTGATCGGGTGGGTTACAGGAGCTTGGCCTGGCGTAGTGGCGGCAGCTGCCGCATTGCCTTGGCCTTGGGTGAGGAGCGGCACAATGCTCTCCGATAATAGTAAAATGGCGGCCGACAAAGCCGACTACACCTCGTCCCGTACGGAAGCGCAGAGATCCGTTGAGCCCGCGTCACCTGAGCTGGCGGAGGAGGCATTGGTGCACGTCGGGCTTCTGGGCTCGCGAGCCGTGTCCGCACTGTCATGTTGCTGGTTCTCCTGGCCGGAGCAGACCTCACCACCAAGGGCTAGTTGTGCCAGCAAACGGTCCTGTAAAATACTTTTACTAAGTTTCCTTTCGGATTCAAGCCGCGCTGAGAAGGCTCGCCGCGGAGGGCTTGGCAAGGCATTGCCTTGACAGTGTCGACAGTAAGGTCAGACATACTGAAGAAATACAGTGTCGAGGTGACACTCGGGCTGGCAGCAAAGCTACGAAAGGAAAAGAAACACTGCTGAAGCACGATCCGTTGTCTGGAAGAGCACAACAGGGCAAGCAAGATTTGTTTTTCTTTTCCGCAAAAATGGGCTGGTGCCATTTGTGATTACGCAGCAAAACAAAGCACATGACGTCAGTCTTGAATGCAGTACAAAGCAATGCAGTGCAGTATGTGCGCTAGTTCGGATTGTTGCTAACAAGTACTAGCACAGCTAGTACACCAATATCGCTGCCGAACAATTACGTAGTCTATGCAGTGCCATCTCTGTGAACCAGGGTGTTGCCAGGTGTACATGTGGATGCGCCTCTTGGGAAACAGTGTGTTACAGACAGTCAGCTGTTGACAGGCCAAGAAAGCAAGAAGGCTATGGCCAGCGTCATTCACTTCACCCACACCATTGATTGATTGATTGATTTTATTTGGATTCGCGAGACCAAACGAGCAGGAGTGCTCAATAACAGGGTAGCGAATGGTTGAGTTGTGCTATGTGACAATGTAGTGTGTGCGTGGAGGGGGGGGGGGGGGGAGCTGCGGAGGCCCAATACAATGTAAGGGGATGGGAGGAGAGAAGGCCAGCGGAGAGTCAAATTCAGAAGAGGGAGGAGAGAATAGCTGAAGTACACGGTTACTGAGCGAATTCAAATAAACCAAACAAACAGCAAAACAAGTACACAGCTCACGAGAATAAAGAGGACTGGAGCACAGAATTGAACTGCTGATGTACACAGCTGACGAGAATAAAGACAGGAGCACAGAAATGAACGGGAGGCAGTCTACGAAGTGGTGGTACCATCGGTGCATGCACCACGGTACATTATCATATTATCGGCGCGGCTTTGCAAAGTTCGTGGGTACTGAATACCATGGTGTGACCAATTGTGTAGCAGTCTACAACGTGTAGGGAATGGCAGCTCGGCGGAATGCTGGGATGTTGCCCATGGCTCGCACCTTGTCAGGTATATGGTTCCATAACAGGCAACCGCGAGATGCCGGTCGGCATTGGCCTGCTCGGCTTCTGGCTATTGGTTGTTGCAGGCCCAGACTGCGCTGAAGGCGAGTTGCTCCGCAGTTGCTGACAAACAGTGCCTGCAGAGCAGGACTGGCACGGTTATGAACGCACCGCCATACCAGCACGAGCAGTTTCTGGCGATATACCTCGTCCACGCGATAAACAGAGAGCCTCTCCAAGAGGTCACTGGCCCTGGTAAATCGTGGTCGTCCGAACACCGCCCTTGCTGCGCGGTTTTGGGCCACCTGCAAGCGGTTTAGCTGGTTGTGGGTCAAGCCAGAGCCATAGGCGGACGATCCATATATCAAATCCGGCATGATGACAGATAGGAAGTACTTTCTTCGACTAGCTAGAGTGAGGCAACGTCGCGCCCGCCACAGACTACCAATCTTCCTAGCAGTGCGTGAGATGCACCGGTCACCTTGCGGTTGCCAGGCCATTCGTTCATCGATCAAGAAGCCGAGGTATTTCGCGCTGGTGGTGTGCGGAAGGACATCATTTCGACAGCGTACAACCACGTCCGGCTGCTGCCCACTGCTGCTGGTAAAAACCAATACATTGCTCTTCTTTGCATTTAGTACAAGACCACGAGCGTCCAGCCAACTTGAGAGGGAGGTAACCGCCAAGCTGAGCGCATCAGACACCTCTTGCGCTGTCCGTCTTGCACATGTCAGGGTGATGTCGTCCGCAAACTGCAGTGATGATGCCGGCGCAGATTCAGAGGGGACATCTCTAGTGTATATGGAGAACAGCATGGGTCCTAGTACAGAGCCCTGCGGCACACCACAAGTGCACGGTACAGTTCTGCCCAGTCGGGAGCCCATACGAACGCGTTGATGGCGCCCAGACAAATAGTCGCGAAACCATTTCAGGGCTGTGCCGGAGATACCGATGCTGAACAAGTCCTGGATGAGGGTGGCATGCTTCACCTTGTCGAAGGCTTTACTCATATCTAACAGGCATGTTGCTACAACAGAACCATTGTCTCTTGCTTGGAGGACGGTGTCCGAGAGCAGTGCCAGTGCATCTTCGGTCGAGTGTCCAGGGCGGAATGCAAACTGGGTGTTAGGGAGAGCTGGGTCGACGAAGTCAACCAGGGCTTTCTGCACCAGCTTTTCGAGTAGCTTAGAGATCACGGGTAACAGCGACACAGGGCGGTAGTTTGTGGGCACGGATGGGTCTCCGGCCTTGAACAGGGGTGTGACGTGTGCTAGCTTGAAACCTCTTGGCACTTCCCCGCTGGACAGGGACGCATTAAACAGTGTGACCAGTGGAGGGGCAAGGATATCAGCGCTATGTTTCAGTACAAAACCGGGTATGTCGTCGCTTCCTGTGGGCTTGGTCGTGTTGATTGATCGTAGTAACCGCTCAACTTCCCTGACAGTAACCAGCGGAAAGGAGATGAGACATTGCTGTGGGGGTGGTCCGCTTGGTATCTGGAGACTTTGCGGCCGGCTGGTGTCCGTGATAACCTTGTGGAACGCGGTGGTTACTGCATCCATAGGGCATGCGGGCTCCTGGTGTTGACGGCTTCGTCCTGTGACCTGATTGATAACCGACCACATTTGACGAGGATTAGAGTTATTCTCACTGCACTGGGTGCGGAAGTACTCATTGCGTTTTCTGCGGTACGCATTTGAGCATGCAGATCTGGCTCGCTTGAAGTCCTGATGTGCCGCCCAGTCCCCTTTGTTCGCGAGCCATTTCTTGTGGAGTCGGATTTTCCGCTGATTTAGCTGGAACAAGTCTCTATCCGACCAGGGCGGGTTCGATGGCCGTTTCCCCTGACTTGTAAGAATCTGCGGAGCATGCCTGTCCAGCACGTCCATGAACCCTCCATGCCACTGTGGCCACATTTGGTGCATGTCGGATCCAGGTGCAAATGCATACAAGTTGGCTGCAATGAGGTCACGCCGAAAAGACTCGAAGTCCATCCGGTGTAGATGGCGAGTGATGCGAGGTGCAGGACTAGTAGTTTGCGCAGTGAGGAGATGGAGATGCGCTCTCACCAGGAAATGGTCGCTGATGTCACAGGGAATAACACTGCAAGCGGAGACGTTGGTGGGATCTGAAAGAACAAGGTCGATCACAGTTCCATGGGGATGCTCTGGTGTGACACGTGTTGGGGAGATAACGTGATTTTTCAGGCCATATACGTCGCAGAGATCAAGCAAGTGGCGCACCTGATGACTACCTTGGCATACATTAGCGTTGAAGTCACCGAGTAGGGTCATCGATGGTGTCACTTGGGACGCCCGCTCAAGCTCTACCCCCCCATGCGATCCATGTACTCCCTGCCACATCTCCATTTGCCGTGGACCAGTACCTACACGTGCATTGAAGTCACCCAGGACAATGACATCATCCAGAAGATTGATAGCGTCCAGTGCAGCTTCAAGCTGAGCAAAGAACTCGTCCTTGTCGATTTGAGCCTGAATGTTGGAGCGTAACAGGACATTACCGTCATCCAAGAAGGAGAGTTGTCATTGCCGAAATTTAGCCGGGCTGTGACAATGCGTGATGAGATAGCTTTCCACTGGCAACCTCCACACTCGAACGCTTGTTTAGCCCTACGTCGTAGGACCAGTGCAACTCCCTCGGAGCGACGAAAATTTTCGGCAGGCACAGGGCGACCAGACGCGAGCACGGTGGCATCACCAACACTAAAGGAATCCCCGCCGAACCACTTCGTTTCCTGCAGTCCAGCCATCTCTATATCAACTCTGGACAGCTCACGGATCACCAAGTAAATCTTCTTGTCCTCCACGACAGATTCGAAATTTGAATTTTGAAAACGTCTTCTTCTTGCCGTCTCGACGGGTCCGTCATTGTTCACCAAGGTTCGAACGTTCCAAGACCCAAAGGCCAATGTCCGCAGCCTGTTTCTCCTCTTCCTCTCTGACAGCACTCTCTGAGCTTTACAGTTTGAAACCATTCGGGGGTCAGCTACACCGCCGCGAATGGTGAGACGAGGACGACAACAGTCGTGACGGAAAAACACCGCCCTGGCGACCGCGTCGTGAAACCCTCGCCTCAGAAATTTCAGGAACACGCCAGGGGCGACTCTGGTAGGTCCAGAGCCACCCCGTGGCCAAGTGGGAGAAGGCTGAACTCGAAAAGGTCAGAGCAAAAAAAGTACAACCGTCCCCTTCAAGCACAAAGGGACACACACACATACACACACACACACACGCGCGCATGCGCGCATGCACACACACACACACACACCACACACACGCACACACGCACGCGCGCACATCTGGCGCTGGTTGGGTGTTGCATACTGAACATTCTGTACTCTGCAGCCTTATCTTGATCATGTGTGATAGTTGTGTACAGGTCTTTGCCGTATTTTCTGGATTCTCTGTGCTTTCTGTAGATGGTCTTGTGCGCTCGTCACCCCTTATTTGTGCGCCACACATGGTGCATGTGGGCCTGTTGCTGTCATGTAGCTGCATGTTATGCCGGTTGCAGAGACCCGCTGGCTGATCGTTTGCGTTTACTTTCACGTTAAGCTTCTCGGCCAGCTCTACTGCTTGTAATGAAACTGTGACATGCCATGGCAAATCACAACCATCTACTGAGCAGTCTGGTATTGTTGCGGGTGCTGGTGCTGGTGCTGCTGGTGCTGGTGCTGCTGCTGCTGCTGCAACATGCTGTGCAGGCATCGCTTCTGTAGGCTGCACGTTGTCAGTGACAGGCATTGGCTCTGCTGAATGATTTATGAACCTTTTCATGCATTTCTTGCAGATACATGCATTTCGTGGTATTGTAGGGTGATGTGCATATTCCCAGCATTGCGTGGTCTCGGGGTGGGCATATCTGCCATCAAGGGCAGGCTACACATGGTCTGCATTGCCTGTCAGGATGCAGTTTCGAGCCCTGGCTTTGGCGGCCCATTTGGACTTGGTCACAGTGCGGACACTCGTGGTTTCTTCCTGGCCTATAGCAACACCATCTGTCCGCCCATTTGCGTAGTTTTATCAGAGATAGAGCCTTGCAAAATATGACGGCCCACAATCTCCTGCGACGTATCTACGAAATGGGAAATTGTGAAGAGAAACAAAAGGGCACCACAACGACTTGAGATGTCGAATATCGAGGTGCACTTTCGAAAAATGTGCTCATCGCTCACCCTTATAACACCATAACGCGCAAAAGCAATCGATATATGAGGATAAGCCTGTATTCTCGAGGTAACCAATAGTCGAAAATTGAGAATAATTCGGTATGTCACTAAATTCGTCTTCAAATTTCCCGCGGTTGCAAATAAAAGTGCAACTTTTAGACGACTTTTTTGAACTTGGCGCACGGACTGTCTGAGCTTGGCCCAGGCAAGCAAGTCTCAATGACGTAGAAGGGCGTGTTTGGGGTGTGTCGCGGCCGCATGACGTCATGGCACGTCCCCCGATAGTACAATTTAAACCGAAGATATCTCAGGAACGCTTGGTCGGATCGAAGTGGGACCTTCACCATTCGACTCAGCGTCCAAAACTCTACGGACCATGAAGTTTTGATTTTTGGGTGTAGTTCCCCTTTAATGTGAGTGGCAACACTGACCGTTGTGCGGCACCATGCCTGTGCGAGGGCGCAGAGACAGTTGTGCGGCGCCATATGCCCGCAAGGACATGGGGCGGCAGAGGTAGGTGTGCGGCCACACGCGCCTGCGAGGACAAAGGGCGGCGGAGACAGTTGTGCGGCACCATGCGCATGGAAGGGCATGGGGCAGCAGGGGCAGTTGTGTGGCACTATGTGCATTCGAGGACATGGGGCAGCACGTACCCGCGGCGGTGAGCTGCAATGATGCTAGCTGTTAAAGGGGAAGTGCATCGATTTTTCGAGTAGGGTCCAGAAGAAAGGCAATTTAATATCGGTTCGAATGGCATATCTCTCGCTTCTATACGATAAGCCAAACTTGCCAAATAGCCAATTGCATACTCGCGTTGCCATAGCGACCAGCGGAGTGATGACGTACGAAAGGCTTAGCTCCACCACATAGAAGGTCGATCACTGCAGGAATTGGTCATTTTCAATCGTCTTATTGTATTCACGATGCGAAAGAAGTGCTGTGTTCAATGCTGTTTGTGCCGTGAGCTGTTCATCGGCCTTCTCCTGCATTTCCCGAGGCTGACTGTGCCTAGGAAATGGTTTCCTCTTGGAGAAGATGCTTGGTACTCGCCATCTCTCCTGATACATTTTCAGCAAACTTTCAAACCTACGACATTATTTCATTCGTCAATCTCCACCACCCGTCGTCTCACCTGGCTTCAAAAGATGTTACGAGAGATAGGAGAGTCGCCAGAGGGCATCACATCCATCTTCAGGAAGTGGAAAGAGCAAACGGCATAGTCCTTGGTTGGGGGAAATGCTGAACGTCTGATTTGTCCCAACCAAGATTTCAGCATTTTGTTCGTCACTATTTTCGCTTGTCTGCTGATGTCTCCGCACTCCAGCTTTCTCCTGTCGGTGTCACGTCCCAGTATACAACCGAGAGGACTACTAACAAACTGTTCACTGCACTAACAGCATTGAACACAGCTCTTCTTTCACTTCGTGAATACAATAAACCAATTGAAAATGACCAAATTCTGCAGTGATGGACCTACTCTGTGATGGAGCTAAGCCTTTCATACGTCATCACTCCGCTGGTCGCTATGGCAACGTGAGTATACAATTAGCGATTTGGCAAGTTTGGTTTATACACACACACCTACACATACGCACACACGCACACACCTACACACACGTACACACACACATGCACACACGCACACACACACCTACACACACCTACACACACATACACACCTACACACACGCACACACACGCACACACACGCGCGCACACACACACAAACACACACACACACACACACAAGCCGACCAGGTGATCATGATGGAGGTTGCGCTGCTCCAAGCGGTCAGCTGGCAACCTTTGGAGAAGAAAGTGCAGCAGACGCCTACTCGTTGTTGTTGCACTTCTACATGCATGCGTTGAAGCAAACTGACAAACATGTCTACTCGCAAGGAGACGACTTTGAAGAGGAGAGGAGAGAAAGAGTTAGGGGGGGGGGGGGGAGTGGATGAGACATAGATGCTCGATTTGACACGACAAAGGAAGATAGCACTGGGAGGGAAATTAAAAAATCATGTCAGGTGTTGGTCCAATCATCTTCCTTGTTTCGAGTAGGACAGCTGAACAAAATAGTCCCGGTATACATGTAGACCAGATACACTTTATATTATGATGAAAAAGAGAAAGACTAAAATGTTACGAGTTATGACTAACTGTCCACCAACGTAACCAGATCTTATACAGTCAGGTCGCCGAATGTCTCAGTACTCCTTGTCAGTTTTGTGCTATTTTGTCGCACTCGCTGACTGTATAAGATCTGGTTACGTTGGTGGACAGTTAGTCCTAACTCGTAACATTTTGTCTTTCTCCTTTTTCACCATAATTTTTGTTAATTTGGCTCACCATCCGAGTTGAACTTTGTACACGTTATATCTTCAAAATTGCTACAATCAATTATTGTGTATTGCACAGGGCATTGCACTATTGGGACATGGTGGCAGGTGAGTCACCGTCAGCAGGAAAGCTGAAATTATTTAATTGAACCATGCATTCCCAGCTGTACAGTCTGACCAGTCCATGGTACACCATACGACATTCGACGTGGAAAGATGTTTATTATTATTTTGCTTGTTCGCGTTGGCATCAACCTGCATAAAGCAGGTATATAGCCTTCGCTTAAGCTGCCATAAAAAGAAAGCTCATCCTAAGCGAGAGGGCTAGAGGAAAATATAACGATAACGAGATACAGAATACAAAGAAATCCAATGAGTTCAACATACAATTTAAACAAGAAAGAAAGGAAAGAAAAACAGAGCCGAATCTACCGATTGATCCATCAATCGACAAAAGGAGACTAATCCGTTAATGTTGCAAAGTAGAAGCTGATTGTAGTTGTTGTTGCAGATCTCCAGGCCAGGGCCAGCGTATTGCCGATTCTGGATAGGTCTCCGCAGCATTTGATGTGGTAATTATCATAATGGTAAGATGTACTACTTGTAATCCCCTTGCAGCATGGTGGTGGCCTGGCACATGCGAAACTAATAGCTGTTTGAGGTTCTCCATGAAATTGTATAGCCGGTGGTGCAAACCTTTTTTCGTTAATCCCCTTCCAAGCTTGCTTCTACGGGGTAGGGGAGGGGGGGGGGGGAGAGGGGGGGGGGGATTTACATGTACATGTCCGGAATGATTATGCACAATGTCATGCACCTCACGACCATCCATAGACCGAGTTGTGTATGAGATTGTGAATTTTCTCCTTTTAGCAAAACGTGGACTGCCCTGCGGTCCTGCGGAAGGCAAACAAGTCGTTGTTCCGTTCACTCAAACTCATACTCGGTCTGTACGGACTACATGTAACACTGACTTTTCATCCAGCCCTACTACTACTACTGTAGGCCATTGCCGCTATGGCGGACTCTGGTTGCTATTCCGCACAGCATGTACGGCCCCCATTCTTGTGAAGGAAACAGTAGAGTCACTTTGTCGCTCAGTGTAAATACCATATTGTACGTGTGTCCATATTCGGATATCCAAGATAGGATTCTCTACATGTACGGGTACCGTGGACTGCTGCCTGGCCTGGCCAGCTGGACTGTCACTGATGATCCGAGAGATTTCAATTTCCGAATTCCACAACCTCCAACGTGTGCATTCTGTATCAAGTTAGTTCCTAGACAAGAGCGGCGAAGTGCCATGAAGTAGCACTTCGCCTTCCTGAGTGTGTGAGACTGAGTGTTGCTGGGAACGTGCGTGTGATATTCCCCTGCACACACGTGCACAGCGAGACTGGCAAGAAAACCCAACCCGCACTGTTACTATGTTACTAGACTGTCACGCCAATCCTTTATCTCCTGTTTTGTTTTTGTATAAGTTTTAGATTTTCTGCAGTACAATTTATACTGACTACTGATTCTTTGCTTTTCGTAAGAACACAAAACCTTTAACTGCCAAGATGCCTTCACCCAAATTCCACACGAAGTACCATTCTAAAGATGTTGTTGTGTCCTCTGACGGACGCGAAGTGACCAGACTTCCCTCTGCTACCGTCCCGAAACCAACACAACCTGCCGCCGCCGCTGCTGCCGCCTCTCAAACTCAGCCTGCAGCAAAATCGCAACGAGGTACGTACGCGCGCTCTCTCGTGAGTGCGTGCGTCTGTGTGTGTGTGTGTGTGTGTGTGTGTGTGTGTGTGTGTGTGTGTGTGTTACTGTGTGTGTGTGGTGTTTTGACCTTGTCTGCGTTGAAAAGATCACTTCTTATCTGAATGGACGTGTTGCTCTTTCTCTCTCCCACAGTCTACTGGATATTGTCTGAACACACACTAGTAGGCATGTGAGATGTGTACGGTAGATCTATGTCACTTTCATAATTGAGAATTCAAGAGAATGCAGCGACAAAGATATCTACTATTCCAAGTAGTATCCAATAACACGCAGTCACGGAGTGTCAGATTGTACCACTCTTTTGGCCATAGAAGCGCTCTGGCATAGGATTCAGTTTACGCCGACCAGAAGAGTGTATGCTAGACCCGGTAGGCGGTAGACATACCGGTAGTCGCATTTGTACTCGATTGGTTTGGACCACGGAGATTTCTGTACTCTTGCACATGGCTACAGTATGACCGTGTTTGGGGTCAGTAGATCATGTCGTGATCATGTCGTGATCTCGACCGGCCGTGCATTGCATAGGCCACTGTACTGATCAATTAGTTGATTCCAAAATTGCACTTTGTTTCTGGTCTGTAGAGTGTTGTGTGGTGTCTCTGGCCTAGTCCCCAGTATATCTACTCACCAGTGCTATGCGCAGACACAGATGCTACGCAGCAATAGAGAGGTTCCGGGGTACGATTTTCCGTGCCAAAATCCGTATAGGCTCTACGGATTTTTTCGAGGCGTGCTTCATACGATTTTTCGGCACGGAGAATCCGTGTGGACTGGCTTTCATACGGAGTACGGACCATGTTTCGTATGGAGATTTCGCGTCATCGGGTGCAGAAAGATTTTTCGCGTACAAATTTGGTACGAGAAACATCGATTTTCGGCGGGTAGTTTTGATTTCGGTACGAATTTTCAAAATAAAAAGGCATAGCGGGGGAATGTGACGTGTTTGCGATCGTAACCTAGGCAATGACGGCAAACACATAAGTTCCGTACTCAGGAACATTTCACTGCTCGAAAACGACGTATAAAAAATCCGTAGCGCCTCTACGGATTTTGGCACGCAAAATCGTACTCCGGAACCTCTCTATTGACTCTGATGTCTGAGACTTCGTTAGAGTCCTTGTTGAATGTTGTATCAAAGTAACGTTTCTCTATGACGTAACCATTACCAAGTATGTACATGTACGCACGTAGGCTAGGCTGTGTAGCTAGTGCTAGCGAACACTGCACTAGAATAGAAAGAGTCAGTGCCGATTACGGATTAGTCATCCACAGTAATACATTTTGTATCAAGCAGTCTACTGCTGTCTGTAATGTAGATCTACCATACATCAACAGAACGCTATAGCTAGCAAACTAAAGGTCAGAGTTCAAAGGTTCAGTCAGTTGATCCCTCACATTTTCCCGTCGCGCAGCTGAATACTTTCTGGTTGCTCGTCAAGACTTTCGTCCGTTCCTTGCAGTTCATTAGTAGTCTTGTTCATGTCCAAGGAACATCAGGGAGGAGGTTTTGAAACTCAGCCATAGGTACTGGACTAGAGTATTTGCATGTTGATGTTTTACTTCAGCAGTGCCCTTCCTCGTCGTGTAAAGTTTCAATTGAAATATTTCCAGCAATTCAGTTAGTCGAGTGGGAGTGGTTCGTAGTGATTCTTGTGATCAATGGAAGCGAGACGGAAGGCGACCATCCTAGACTGTGAGTAAAAACAGATTTCTTCCCAATGGCTACGCTTTGCCGTCGTTCATCTCCTATGTTTTTGAATGTCGTTTGTCGTGAACCTTCGTCTCTGTCCTAGTCTCGTGTCACAACGTGACGGCCATTCAGTGACCTACTGATTGACCTCTTGTAAATCAAGTACATGTTTGTTCTTTGTAAGGAAGTTAGAGTTGATGAACAGGACATTGGACAATGTTCCTGGTTGTGACGGACATTGGCATTGCTAGAATATCATGAGTTGGCCGTCGATATTTTCCGTTGCTTGCAAAGAGTGAAAGTGAAATTGTTCCGTTCATTGGGTTTGGAGCTTCTTCTTCTAACAGTCGTTTTCTTCTTCGTGGTTACTCTTTCTAAATTGGTTTTTTGTTGAGGTGTGGAGTAGTTTTCTTTCGTCGATAGTTGTCGTAGGCAGTGGTAGCAATGAGGTGTAACATTTGTCGGTCGTTTCAGTAATTTTGTTGAAGAACGTAAATTGCATGTGTTGCAGTGTGTTGTGAAGACACCCTCGTGATGTCGTTCATTGATCGTCTTCACCTCTTTCAGCTACAGTCACTGACAACCATATATCGCTGTATGTACGGTTATTGTGACGCTTGTTTGTGAATGATGGTTGCTAGGATACCTGTACCACGCTGTACTCGGTGGCGACAAATGTCATTACTTGCCACTGTCCAAATAAGGGACGTCTCTATGACGTCATGACGTGTGTGTGTGCAACTGTGCATGTGTCAACAATAGTGAAGAGGTGAAAATGTCATTCGTATGTTGTGTCTGTTTGTACGGTACAGATCTTGAAGAAACTGTGAAGAAATTTGCTGATGCAGTTTCTGAGAAAGGGCGAGCGATGTATGAGATTTGGGCGTTGGTGTTCAACGTCCTTCATCTCCTGCAGAGTATTGGAGCAGAGAGAGTTAGATGGTCACCACTTGGTGCGGTAATCCCATTTTCCTACACACTAGGAGTAAGTAGAGTGTCGATGTAGTAGGTGAGTGTGTGTGTGGTGTGTGTGTGTGTGTGTGCTTGTGTGTGTGTGTGGTGTGTGTGTGTGTGTGTGTATGTATGTGGTGTGTGTGTGTGTGTATGTGTGTGGTGTGTGTGTGTGTGTGTATGTGTGTGGTGTGTGTGTGTGTGTGTGTGTGTATCTACATTCATCAGCCTTGCAAGCTGTTGAATGGTGTAATCCCAGCACAAGTTGCTATGTCTAACATAGCTGTTCGCTATCATCGCTTCCGCGATGGGCATGTCTGAGATCTGAGGTGTCTACATGTGCGTCCGTGTATTTGCTTACCTGCATATATGCGTGCGTGCACGTGTATGTTTATGTGTGTTCGCGTACCCGTATGTGTATGCATGTTCAAGTGGTGACACGCCGTCTTCTTGTCTGTGCCATTGTCAAGTGATAATGACTGGTGGAAATTGTTTCTGTGACATAACTTTACAAGATGTGCAATTGCTGCAAGCTTCTCTCAAGCTGGAATAAAGTTACGACAATTTGACTGGTTTTGACCTCTGAGGTCAATCAGTAGGTTTCCTAACTCCTAATGGCATTGTACTGAGAGTATTGTTGCTGTCATTGTTGTAATTGTCAAATTGTTTCTTCTGTTTTGTATATCACATAGGTCACGATGATACTTGTTCTCTGCCATTGTGGTGAACATTTGGGTGATGAAATGATGCAAGGTCTTGTCGACTATATTCTTCACTTCAAGACAGTTGATGTCAATGAAGAAGATAAGACCAAAGTAAGTTGTTGTGTTTTGGATTGTGACAAGAGACATTGTCTGTGTTCAGTATACTGTGCTGGTTCACTGCCATGTGTACGTCTTTGCTGGTGTCTCTGTGTGTACGTCTGTTTCCATGTTGGTGTGTTTGGCCTGTGAACATGTACGGCATATTCATCTGTGTGTTTGTGTGTGTGTGTGTGTATGTGTGTGGTGTGTGTGCGTGTATGTGTGTGTGTGTGTTTGTGTGTGTGTATGTGTGCGTGTATGTGTATGTGTTTGTGTGCGTATGTGTGCGTGTATGTGTGTGTGTGTGTGTGTGTGTGTGTGTGTGTGTGTGTGCGTATGTGTGTGTGTGTGCGCGTATGTGTGTGTATGTGTGCGTGTGTGTGTGTGTGTGTGTGTGTGTGTGTGTGTGTGTGTGTGTGTGTGTGTGCATGTGTTCAGGCCAACTGGACTCTCTTACACCACTGTGCATATAAAGGCAATGCACGTTTAGCAAAACTGCTCATCGAACGCGGCGCTTGCCTCAACACACAGTCCAGCATGGTAAGAAATAGTGTTACTCTAGAGTCTGCTTGTCTCAACTGAATTCTCAGTTTGTATGTTCTTACATGTCTGTGTAAAGGTCTGTAAGACAATCCGTTCATCGTTTGTACTCGTATGTCCTGTGCCCACGTGTGTCTACGTTTGCACTCACATCTGTTCATCATGAACGACCTTTCATTGTACAACCTGTGTTATCTTGTAGCCTCACGTGTGTTATTGTGTGCATGTGTGTGTGCGTGTGTGTGTGCACAATGACTTGTAATTCTTCATGTTTGTGCATGTGCCTGTGGTCCTGCATGTGTGTTCATTTGTGCACGTGCATTGTTGTGTTTGTTCAAGTTGTCCAGGTCTGTGTCGGTGTGTGGTTGTAGTAGTTAGTGTAATGGCTGTATAGCAATACTCATCACATTCTCTCTTTCTCTACAGGGACGATTTACTCCACTGCACTGGGCAGTCTACATGAACAAGATCAATGTTGTCAAGGTGATACTGTCACATGACAGTGACAGTGTCACCTTGGATACTGCACTGCTTGACTGGGTAAGTATTTGATTTTGTGTTGTGAAGTGAACAGTTTCTACTAGTCCTTCTCACCTGTCCTGTCTCTCTCTCTCTCTCTCTCTCTCTCTCTCTCTCTCTCTCTCTCTCTCTCTCTCTCTCTCCCTCTCTCTCCCTCTCTCTCTCTCTCTCTCTCTCTCTCTCTCTCTCTCTCTCTCTCAATCAACGGGACATGGACAAGGTAGAAGTCCGGCAGTCCCTACTGCTACCGTCAGCCAAAAACACCAAGGCATGGCACACAATAAACGCTCAGTTGAAGATCCATCTCACTCAACATTTCCCAACCTCATACCTCAAAAACACTAACATCGAAGAGACTCTGGACAAACTAGAGAACTTCATTCACTGGTTTTTCGACCAGAAACCA
Source organism: Sycon ciliatum (assembly GCF_964019385.1). NCBI lineage: Eukaryota > Metazoa > Porifera > Calcarea > Leucosolenida > Sycettidae > Sycon > Sycon ciliatum. Next base: position 47,884,492 of record NC_088644.1, read on the forward strand.
CCACCACCTCCACCAAAACACAAGAATGCAAATAAAAACCGTGCAGTGGAAAAACTCCGGGCTCACAGGCGTGATTTAAAGCGCCAATTTCGTAAGATCAAAAACCCGGACGAAGTACCTGCAGCGCTCAGAAATGAGTATTTTTCAATTGGAAAACAAATCAAGCGTCTTTTGAAACAACAAAAGATGTACGACGATCGATCCCGGAACAAGAGGGACCAGGATGCCTTTCTCAAGGACCCATATGCCTTCGGAAAGAAATTGTTTCAACCAACCAACCATGTCAAACCCACTTTCTCTGACACTACCTGCTTTGAGTACTTCCAACACACATATGCAGACCAGGATCGTGCCACTTCGTACGAATCCTGCCCCAGTGCAGGGAAGCCCCGGGATTGCACCCACCCAGTCGATGAGGGGACCCCTACATGGACTGAATTTCAGAATGTTTTGAAGAAGTGTCGCAACACCTCTGCACCGGGTCCTGACAAGATACCTTACATAGTTTGGAAGCTTTGTCCCTCCCTTCAATCCATTCTTTTCACCATCTTTGGGCGGGTTTGGGAGAGCAAGATCATTCCAAGGCAGTGGCAGGTAGCGTGTATCACACTCCTGGCCAAGGGGGAGGTGTCTGATGATCCTTCGAAATTCCGACCGATTGCTCTAGCGAACACGTCCGGGAAGATCTTTTTCACCTTAGTTGCAAAGCGCCTCTTGAAACATATGCTAGGCAATAAGTTCTTCGATGGTGACAACCAGAAAGGATTTATGCCTGCAAAGGCTGGGTGCTTAGAGCATACATCACTTTGTTATGAGGCGATGCGTGATGCAAAGACGGCAAAACGCCAAATTTGCATTGCGTGGATAGATTTGAAGAATGCATTTGGTTCAGTGCGCCACAATCTGATACAGTATGCTCTAACCCACTACAGCCTTCCTTTGCAATTCAGGAAATTAATTTTTTCCTACTACGACAGTCTTTGCGCTTTCGTCGTACAACCGCACACACCCACCTTTAATTACAACATTGGTGTTTTCCAGGGGTGCCCCTTGTCCCCGGTCCTTTTCAATATTTGTTTCCAGCTTCTGCTGGACTCACTTGCAGCCCCTGAATTAAGTTGCCTCTCCTATGATTTTAAATCTGCCCCTTTGCAAGTGTCTCAAACAGCTTTTGCTGATGACTTAGGCCTCTATAGCAAATCTAGTGCAGGTTGTCAAAAACGCATTGCGGTCACGGAGGACTTTCTCTCGTGGACCCAATGTATGCAGGCGGCGCCGCACAAATGCAAAAGCAGTGCAGCAAAGCTTGTAGATGGCCGGTACAAACCTTACGATCCCTGCCTGACAATGTCAGGGAGGAAGATCGCTTTCATTGACACTGCAGAGTTCAAGTTCCTGGGGCGAAGGCTGCATGCTGATTGCTCTGAGCAGACCCAGCGGGAAGACATCCGTCAACTCACTGTATCTCTCATGCAAAAAGTAGATGGCTCTTGGCTTCAAGACCACCACAAGCTATGGCTTTACCACCATCTTGTAGTGCCCAAGCTTTCTTGGTCTTTCCAGGTTCTTGAACTCACACAAGGTTTTGTACGTGAACTGCACTTTATGTGTTTACCATTTCTGAAGAAATGGTCAGGCCTACCTCGATGCGCAAACTCTGCCATTCTTTTTATTGGCAGTCGCAAACGCTTTGGCTTACGCCTCCACTACCTTCCTACGGTGTGGAAAAAGTGCCAGTCCATCAAATGGCACATTCTTCGATCGAGTGGGGACGCGCGCATGAGGGCGCTGTACACTCTGCGTCGGAGTAAGGATGCGAAGCTGACAAAGCGATATGCGGCGACAATAGAGCTGGAGTGTGCAGAGGCATCAGTAGGTTCAGGGACTCTCCGTCCACCGTCATCTTCAAGTCATCGTGCAGGGTTGGGTGCTCGTGCTCCGAAGCAGCATTCCAAACCCCCGAGGAAGGATCTCCTTCAAACATTTGAGGAGATCAACGCGCAGGAGCAGATTTTGAGGCTGAAGACTCTTCAGGTGCAAGGCAAGTGGTTGGAGTGGACATCGGTGATGTGGCAGGACCTCTCGTGGAAATCCCTTTTGTACGGTGGTACTGGTAAGGATTTGAAATTTCTTCTCGCATCAACCCTCGACGTGCTACCTTCTCCGACGAACCTACGCCGTTGGGGAAACACCGTAGTGGATCCGTACTGTAGTTTGTGCCGTACCTGGGCCTGTACTACGCGCCACGTGCTTGGCGCTTGTCGCGTAGCGCTGGACCAGGGACGTTACACCTGGAGGCACGACAACGTACTCGGGGTCATCGTCAGGAACATGCGTGAGGAGATTCGAATCCGCACTGCTGCAAACACCGTACAAACCGAAAATTCAAATGAGCTTGACTTCATCTCGTTTTGCAAGGCGGGAGAGAAGCCAGTTCGCGTTCAGCCCAGACGAAAGTTGGTTACGACTGATCTCCTGTCAGCGGCCTCAGACTGGAAACTTCTTGTCGACTCAGTTAGTGCAAAGATTTCTTTCCCTAGCTGTGTTGCACTTACCACCCTAAGACCAGATATAGTTCTGTACTCTACGAGTCGTAGGATTGTATTCTGGATGGAGTTGACAGTTTGTGCTGAGGACAGATTCAGTGTCAGTAACTCGCGGAAGGACAGGCGGTATGCGGATCTGGCCGATCAATGCCGAGCAAACGGGTGGCAGGTCGTTTCTTTTTCGGTTGAGGTAGGTGTGCGTGGTTTCATCCCGGACTCTCTTCGGAGGGCTCTGAAAGCGCTTGGATTTTCTAATCGAAGAATAAAATTTATTTGTAATTTGTGCAGTAAGACGTCTCTGCGAAGCAGCTACATCATCTGGTTGCGGCGTCAACAAAAACACTGGTCGGAAGATCCACTTTTCTGAGGTACTGTATGTGGGGCTCCGTTTATTGAGGTGCGTTGAAATTTATTCTCTTTATCTTATTATTTCTTTTCTATAATTTCCCCATATGAGTTCCTATCAGTTGCTGTGAACACCTTGAGTGGAGAGCGCTTGCTCGAGCGTTGAACCGGGTTCTTAATCCACCATACCCAGTTCGCAAGGCTGGGCGGGGTTGTGAGCAGGCTTTCATTTCATCTTTTCTTATTATTTCTTATTATTTCTGCTTTTTATCTCATTACAAAAATTCTGCGCTTTTTCTCCATCTGCGCATAAAATCTAGACTGACAACCTGCTTGTTAAATCATGCACCTGCTTTCAGGCGTAAAAACCCTGTTGTAGAGGTCTCAGTCCTCATTTGTTAGACTTACCTGTCTTTATAAATGTAACTTACTCTCTCTCTCTCTCTCCTCTCTCTCTCTCTCTCTCTCTCTCTCTCTCTCTCTCTCTCTCTCTCTCTCTCTCTATCTCTCTATCTCTCTATCTCTCTATCTCTCTATCTCTCTATCTCTCTATCTCTCTATCTCTCTATCTCTATCTCTCTATCTCTCTCTCTATCTATCTGCTGAAGAATTTTTGAAAATTTTCGAAGAGTCAAGTGAATTGAAATGCTTGAATACAGTTCTTGGGCATGGATGTCAACGAGGAAGATGTTGTTTGTCATGTGAGTTATTTCAAGAGGTCATTGGCTAGTTCTCATCTTCGATAATGTGCTTGTTGTGCTGCATTGTTCATTTTCGTGAGATTGTAAATTTCTTCGTTTTTTGAATGAGTATGTCTGTTGTTGTTTTGCTTGTGATGTGTTCTTGTGCTACTCAGAATGGTGACACAGCATTGGACCTAGCAAAGCTACGTGGTCATGATGAATGTGTGCAGCTTCTCACACAGCATGCAGCTGACAAGGTATGTGTTTATTTTGTAGTTCATGAGTGAGTAAATATGTATGTAGTGTGTGGAGTGTGTAATGGTGGAGTATGGCTGAATCATCGACTGTCATTCAACCAGATTTGCCAACCAACTGGGTCTGTTTTGCGTACTCGGGTTTTTGATTTTCTGTACTCGTCAGTGTTTTGCGTGCTACGTGTGCTGACGTGTGTTGCCGGTTTCGACACACACTGCACGTCGCTGCCTGAATTTGTACTGCAAGATAGGTGTGACTTGTACCCAGGACAGGATGTTTTGTGATGTCTGAAGTCGTAACATGGCAAGCACTCGCTTTGCAAGGATATTCATTACTCAGCTTGCGCCTGCCATGCTTCTATGTTAATGTAAACAAATTCACGGCTCGCGTGAGACTTCCCTACTTTTGCTGAAATAATTCCGTATTGCCGATGTAGGAGTGATTTTTAGTACAATGGACTTGCGAAACGGAAGAAATCCCCGCAAGGTCCTTGTCAACCTGTGATGTATACCCAAAGTGTGCCCAAATGCCCATGCCACAGAAGGGCACCCATTGTAACTGTGATCAAAAAGACCATGGCAGCTCACAGGGCTGGCAAATACGTGACTGGTCTGGGGATTGTCCCTGCCGTGCGGTAAGGGTATCCAGTTTTGGCAGACACGCAATGGCTGTGGGGAGAACTGGTTACTGTGGGGATGTGTAGGGGCAGGGGGGGCTGTGAGGATGTGTAGGGGCAGGGGGAGGGGGCTGTGAGGATGTGTAGGGGAGGGGGGGGGGGGCTGTGAGGATGTTTTTTTTTTTTTTTTTTTCTTTACAAAAAACCACACACCATTTGATGGCACAAAGCAGCAAGGCAGAGATGAGACATATGGAATGGCAGGAGTGGGGGAGAGGCAGGGGCAGCTTGACCGACCATAGGGTCTCGGCTTCATTGCAACCCAAGCGCTCCACAAAAACAAAAGATTACAGAAAATACGCGGGGGGGGGGGGGTAGATAACTGGGGATTACGGGGAAACGTATATTTAGTTATGTTTAGGGGAGGGGGGGGGCTGTGAGGATGTGTAGGGGAGGGAGGGGGGGGGGGGCTGTGAGGATGTGTAGGGGGAGGGGGGGGGGGCTGTGAGGATGTGTAGGGGAGGGGGGGCTGTGAGGATGTGTAGGGGCAGGGGGAGGGGGGCTGTGAGGATGTGTAGGGGAGGGGGGCTGTGAGGATGTGTAGGGGAAGGGGGGGGGCTGGTAGGATGTGTAGGGGCAGGTGGGGGGGGGGGAGGCTGTGAGGATGTGTATGATGCTAGGGGGGGGGGGGGCTGTGAGGATGGGTAGGCGCAGGGGGGGGGGGGGCTGTGAGGATGTGTAGGGGAGGGGGTCTGTGAGGATGTGTAGGGGAAAGAGGCGGGGGGGGGGGGGCTGGTAGGATGTGTAGGGGCAGGTGGGGGGGGGGCTGTGAGGATGGGTAGGCGCAGGTGGGGGGGGGGGGAGGTACTGTGAGGATACGTAGGGGGGGGGGGGGCTGGGATGGTGTGAGGGTTGTAGTGGTGGGGGCTGAGATGGTGTGATGGTTGTAGGGATGGGGGCTGTGATGGCGTAAGGGGGTTGAGGTGTGATGGTGTGGGGGGACCTGTGGGGGGTGTTTAGATTATGGGGCCTTGTCACGTTGCACGCCGTGCGGAGCCTCTATTAAAGGGGAAGTTAAGGCAAAAATTAAAATTTCACCAGTTGTAGTCTTCGGGGTGCTGAGTCGAATGGTCTTGGTCCGAGGAAGCTGAGACGCTCCCTTCCTACTTGAATCCCAATCGAACTCGCGCACTTCCACCGAAACTGGGTGACTGCGCCCTACTAGATGGGGATTTGTATGCAAAATGTCACTAAAAGCGCCATTTCGTTCTTATAAAAGCACGGATGACCGCGATTGGCCCATATGTTGTAGTCTTTGGGACGCTGAGTCGACTGGTTTTGGTCCGAAAAGGCTGCGATGCAGCGTTCCTCCTTTATTCCCAATCGAACATGGTTGAAGAAGCGGTCACGTGGTCCTGGGTGCCCAAATCACCTGGTCACCACGCCAGCAGGTGACAACTTTCACACCAAGGTTCAACTCGGGTTCAACTCGAGTGACAGGACTGCACCCAAAAAAGGTCAAACAGGCTAGTAAGTTGTACCCTGCAGGCACGGTGACCAGGTGACTGGCGTACGCAGGAGCACGTGACCGCTTGTTCAACCATGTTCGATTGGGAATAAAGGAGGAACGCTGCATCGCAGCCTTTTTGGACCAAAACCAGTCGACTCAGCGTCCAAAAGACTACAACATATGGGCCAATCGCGGTCATCCGTGCTTTAATAAGAACGAAATGGCGCTTTTAGTGACATTTTGCATACAAATCCCCATCTAGTAGGGCGCAGTCACCCAGTTTCGGTGGAAGTGCGCGAGTTCGATTGGGATTCAAGTAGGAAGGGAGCGTCTCAGCTTCCTCGGACCACGACCATTCGACTCAGCACCCCGAAGACTACAACTGGTGAAATTTTAATTTTTGCCTTAACTTCCCCTTTAACCGGGTATACTTGCTACTCAGATGAAAGTACCTGAACCTGTTACCTAATCAAACCTCTACCCATTGCAGACCTACACACACTGGTGGTGGTCAGAGGTGTACATGTATGTTGTAAGGCTGTGAGGGTGGGTGATAACAGCAGTTTCTACACCGGAAACTTCCATTTTTTTCCCTTATCTGAGAAATCATTTGAAACCAGAACCTGCATCTACACTGCATCTCTGTAGGTGTCTTTGTCAGCGGTCTGTGTGTGCATGTGTGTGTGTGTGTGTGTGTGTGTGTGTGTGTGTGCGTGTGCGTGCGTGCGTGGGTGCGTGCGTGTGAGGGGGGGGGTGCACGTGTGTGTGTGTGGGGGGGGGGGGGTGGTGCACGTGTGTGTGTGTGGGGGGGGGGGGGGGTGCACGTGTGTGTGTGTGTGGGGGGGGGGGTGCACGTGTGTGGGTGGGGGAGAGGGGTGGCACGTGTGTGTGTGGGGGGGGGGGGGAGTGAGGTGCACGTGTGTGTGTGGGGGGGGGGTGCAAGTGTGTGTGAGGGGGGGGGGTGCAAGTGTGTGTGTGGGGGGGGGGGGGGTGCACGTGTGCGTGTGGGGGAGGGGAGTGGCACGTGTGTGTGTGGGGAGGGGGGGGGGTAGGCCTTGGCGGATAATGCTCGAAAAGGTGGCAGATTCTGCTTTTTTTGCACCGAAATTGGCAGAACCATACAAACCTTATGGCGGGCAATTCCTCGAATTCTGCTCCATTTCTTTATCCACATACCAAACATGCATGAAACTTACCAGAAAAAGTACCGAATTCTGCCAATTTTTCTGCCGGCATTATCCGCCAAGCCCTAGGGGGGGGGTGGCGCGTGTGTATGTAGAGGGGGTGGCACGTGTGTGTGTGTGGGGGGGGGGGGTGCACGTGTGTATGTGGGGGGGGGGGGGGGGGGGGAGGTGCACGTGTGTGTGTGGGGGGGGGGGGTGAGGGGGGGTGGAAGTGTGTGTGAGGGGGGGGGGTGTGTGCGAGTGTGTGTGAGGGGGGGGGGGTGCACGTGTGTGTGTGGGGGAGGGGTGGCACGTGTGTGTGTGGGGAGGGGGGGGGGGGTGGCACGTGTGTATGTAGGGGGGGGGTGCACGTGTGTGTGTGGGGGGGGGGACGTGTGTGTGTGGGGGGGGATGCATGTGTGTGTGGAGGTGGGGGGGGGGGGGGGGTGTGCACGTGTTGTGTGTAGGGGGGGGGGGGATGTGCACGTGTGTGTGTGTGGGGGGTGGGGGGGGGGGATGTGCACGTGTGTGTGTGTGTGTGTGTGTGTGTGTTTGTGTCTATCCTGTAAACTACATGTAACTGAATTGACTATTTTCTTGTTTTTTTTTGTTCAGGTAATCTATGGCCAGGCAAAGAAGAAAAAGCTAAACACACGTTCAAACTGACACTGGTAAGTGCGAAAATGACAAGTCATACTGCTTGTCCTTGACGGAAAAAATAACCAGAAATTCTGAAGCCATCTTATGCCTCCCACTCCCCCCCCCCCCCCCCACCCGAATTGTAATCCTGCCTGTTGCCATCGTTACCGTAATGGTGGATTTCTCAGTCTTGTGATCAATATTGTTTTAGCACAATAGGCTGATATTTGTTGTACATCTCACCTCTTGGAGTACTGAATTAAACTGATTGAATGAGTGTGCGTTCTCTTCTCTTGTGATTTTGCTTTGTAAAACAGTTGCCATGCTGACTCGGAAAGTTGAAACGTAGCCAGATGAGGACCCTAATTTACACAGACACGTCACCTGGTTATACATGTGTGAACAAGTCGCCATTTTCTACCGCGTGTTGTCAATTTTCCCGTGTGTAGTCAATTCTACCGCGTGTTGTCAATTCTAGCGTATGTGTATAATAATTACACGGTACATTCTTGGTAAATTGCTGGACGTAGGCAGTAAACTACCAGCTGATTGATTTTTTCTTACATTACACATTGTCTGCTGAATACATTACATACATCTTATTTGGCATACTCTTTACAACTAAATTTCATGAATAATTCTGATTATTGCTCTCACCTGGTGTATAAACTGCATACAAGTGGCTGATTGGTGTTCTATGCCTGTTTACAATGTGATTTAAGTTCATTTACTTCATTTTCTTCTTCAAGACATTCTCCGCTTGCTCTGGTTTCCTTTCCATGTACCTGTAGGTGTGTTGGATGTGACTAATATTGGAATGATTTGACTTTAGGTTGACTAGCCGTTGTGTACTTCTAATTACCCCTTCCTATGGTACATTACTGACTTTGTCACTGGCTCTGCTTTTTGTATTTTATTATCTGCACATACATGTAAATGTATTGGAGCCTGTGATAAGATGGACCCCGTGGGAAACAGCAAGGTTAGGTTTTCTAAAACTTGCTTCAAACTAGGCCAATGTTTCGGTCTGTATCCCACACTGACTCCGATATGAAATCGGCTCACTGTGTCGGACGAATCCAGCTACCTGTTCACACACACACACACACACCTTTGACCTTTGACGCCCATTGCCGGAGGCGATGATAGCAATGCTACGGCAGAAGCCATAGCAACTTGTGCTGGGATTACACCATTCAACAGCTTGCAAGGCTGAAGAATTGACCGTCACTATTCAGCCTGGTCTACACCATACAGCTATTTGGAGTGACATTTTCTGGCCAGTGAATCCCTAGCACTGGGCAGAAATCACATTGCGTCAACACACACACACACACACACACACACACACACACACACACACGCACACACACACATACACACTAACACACACACACACACACACACACAAACACACACACACACACACACACACACACACCATTTGACCGTTTGACGCCCATCGCCGGAGGCGATGATAGCGATGCTACAGCAGAAGCCATAGCAGCTTGTGCTGGGATTGCACTATTCAACAGCTTGCAAGGCTGAAGAGACCACCACTATTCAGCCTGGTCTACACCACACAGCTATGAAGTGGGTTTTTCTGGCCAGTGAATCCCTACTTTTTGGTCTTTTTCATTTTTTTCCCGCATACATATCACACCACATACTCCGGCATGCACTGGCTGTTGGTAACCACCCAGGAGAATGAAAGAATAGTCAGGAGGAGTCTGAAAAAGAGAAGAAAGACGTGTGCGACCATAATCGTCTGGAATCGAACCTGCATGTGCAGCTATTTCCAATCGACACACACACACACACACACACACACACACACACACACACACACATACACACACACACATACACACACATACACACACACACATACACACACACATACACACACACACACACACATACATACACATATACACACATACACACACACACACACATACACACAAACACACTACTACTACTACTAGCAGCATGACTGCCCAGAGGGGCAAGTGTCACCCCTATGGAAAGGGGACCAGAAAACGGGACACGGATCACAAGCAGGACCGCGAATGTCTGGCTAGGTCCTGCTGCCGGCGGAAATTGCGTTTACAACGTGGGCAGCTGAGGGGCAGAGCTGATCTCTCAGCAGCAGATGGTCTCGCACCACGATTGCAGTTGTGACGCTTGAACCCGGCCGCAGAACGGAAGCATCGCTGACATGTTGGGCAGTGCTGCTGGCAACAAGCTGAAAGTGGCACAGACAGACTGACTGTTGGTGTAGGAGAACTCGTGACAGGCTGGCATCGATGAACAGAGTAGCCACCCTTGCTGCGGAACCACCTCTGGCAGTTCTGGCATTGCACTGATCCACACTGGAGCTGGATGGGAAGCCGTCTCTGAGTGGTGCACTTGTGCCGCGTTCTATCTGAGACCCGTGAGAAGTTCCGGTCACACACTGCGCAATGCACAGACTTGGGCATGGTGGAGCTCGACTGAGGGGCAACCCGTACTTCCCTCCACTGTTGGCGGTCCTGAGCAAGGATGAACCACTGAGATGGCTGTTGCAGTGCAACCTTGAGGTCGGTCATCACCGTGTCTTTCCACCGTCGCCGGGGACCACAAAACGGCCGAGGCACAGGTAGCCACCCAAAGAGGAGTTGGAGGGGGGTGCGATCCTCATCCATACGCGCAACGTGCCCAGTCCATTCCAGACGCCGATTGCGGAGGCGTGTAGACATCAGTACTGGGTCTCCCCAACGGTTCCGCAGGTCTGTGGATGACAGCCGCTCGGACCACTGACGAGGCTTGGTGATGCTGAGGACAGTCCGGATGCATTGATGGTGGAATTTATCCAAACTTCTGATATCCCGTTGGAGTGGGGTCCAACACTCTCCGCCATACAGTAATATTGAGGAAACGCAGGCCATGTACAGGTGGCGTTTACTAGAGAGGGACAGAGATCTGTCAGTGAATACCTTCTGGAGGGCTCCGAAGGCCTTTGAGGCTTCGGCAATACGGCGCTTGATGTCGGATGAAGAACGACTGTCAGGGGTCACTATGGATCCTAGGTAGGTGAACTTCGGCACGGCTTCGATAGTGCCAAGGGGGAGAACGATGTCAGCCGAGTCTTCAGCAGAGACCCCATGGCCCGCCGTCATGATCTTCGTCTTGGTGATGCTCACAGTTAGTCCAAATTCTCGGGCAACACTACAGAAGAGCTCCACACCAAACTCAGCATCACTACGGCATTCAGACACGAGAACGGCATCATCAGCATACTCCAGGTCACTAACAGACAGTGACTCGCCAGCCCTGCGCGATGATGAGCGGGGGTAGAGTTGGCCATCGATGGAAAACTGGATGCTGACAGAGTGACTACGACCTGCATCCTTTAGCCGGGCACGCCATGTCTCAACAACCGCCCCGAAGTACAGGTTAAAGAGAACGGGTGCCATGACACATCCTTGTCGGAGACCATTAACCACAGGGAACTCATCAGAGGTGGAGTTGCCAACTCGGACCGAGGCAGAGGTAGAGGTGTGGAAAGCCTTAATCAGGGCCACTAGCTGTTGCGGGACCCCAAGTCGGCCCAAGGCCACCCAGAGAGCAGCGCGTGGTACAGAATCGTACGCCTTTTTCAAATCCACAAACACACAGAAGAGCTGCTGACGATGTTCGTATGCTTTCTCGATTAGCTGGCGGAGCGAGAAGATGGCATCAACACAGCCCCTGCCTGGCCGAAAGCCGCTCTGGGACTCTGGGAGTTCCGACTCAGCCAACAACTGCAGGCGATCTTGAATCATGCGGCCACACACCTTGCCAACAACATCAAGAAGGGCAATACCCCGCCAATTATCACATTTGGACAGGTCGCCCTTCTTGGGAACAGGAACCAACTCGGCATCGCGCCATTCCTGCGGAACAGTGGCCGTCGTCCAAGCAAGTTGGACGAGATCCAGCAATGCGTCCAGGGAATCATGGCCACCTGCTTTCACAAGCTCGGGGACTATACGCGAGGAACCTCCAGCTTTGCCATTTGCAAGGTGTCTGATGGCGACGACAAGGTCTTCCATTGTTGGTGTGACTGCCAGAGACTCGTCAGGCTCACGTTGAGGGATGTTAGCAACGGTGGAGGCATTGAAGGTACTGGGGACATTGAGCAAGTTCGAGAAGTGAGTGGACCAGCAGTCTTCCTGCTCCTCCAAAGACGTGCAAACTATGCCCTCAGCATTACGGACCGGATGGATGGTGACGGATCGGAGTCCTGAATAGCACCGTTGAATGTCTCGGATGGCGGACCAAACGTGCTTACCACTAAATTTGCCACGCTCCACAGTGCTAGCTCTCTGCTCCAACCATGCACACACACACACACACACACACACACACACACACACACACACACACACACACACACACACATACAAATTTCCCCTCCGAGCGATTGTGTTGTAAACATGTCTGTCAAGCAGGTACACGTGACACACAGCTATATTGGACTGTAGCAAAAAGACGGTTGAGGGCTGCACCTTCAGTACAGGTATCGTATACTACACCATGGTACCCACAATCGCTGTCCGCAGCTCTATTACCGTAGGCCGGTACAAACTGCGAGTTTGGCACAAAGGGCAGACCCCCACGTGCTGGAAATGTAGCACCCCCGGCCACGTGGCGAGGGATTGCAGGGCGATCTCGCAGCAGGGCACCAAGCCCAGTCCGGGAGCTGCAACGTCAACAAGCGAGCTTGGACCACCCCAAGAACCACTTGGGCAGGGGCAGGAAAACCAAGAAGTGGCAGCGCTACCAACACCAGCAAAACAGCAACCAGAAGGCAGTGTGAACAAGGAGGCACAGGATCATGTCCCTGATGCACCACAACCTTGGACGTACGCCAATGCGTTGGGAGTTCACACTCCCTGCACGAGTGCTCGAACCGAGGCGACTGCCCCCACATCTTCATCCACACCCGCGTTCCCGATGAGTAGAGGCAAAGCTGGTCACCCATCACCCGATGACCAAGGCTTCAAGCTGGCTCGTGGGAAACACACGTTCCCAGCGCGTGTTATTACTCCGGCTACAAAGCAGGGAGTCCAGGTGACTGAGAGTGAGGAGAGCAAAGCCATTCGTCAACTCGTCACAAGGCTTCGGATGAGTATGCCACAGCGAAAGCTCGGGAGCAGGCGAAGGGACAGCTTGTAAGTTGTTAGAGGTTGCGCGCCTTGCATTGTTTGTCTCATTGACTAACTTTATTCCGCATTAATTTTGTCTGTATCTATCTGCATCAACATTTTAGCCCCTACTATGACTCTCCCTCTCAATCCTCATGCACCACCTTTTATACCCCATGCATCTACGCCGACTCAGTCTGGCATAAAAATAGCCACGCTCAATGCATGTAGCTTAAGATACAAACTGCCAGAGATTGCCAGCCTCATCCGCACGCGTCAGTACGACATCTTGGGTCTATCAGAGACATGGCTAGATCCCGAGATTACAGACGGAGGGCTCAGTATTGACGGGTACAATCTGATTCGAAAAGACCGCACTCAACGCTTGGGTGGCGGAGTCTGCTTCTACTACCGTCAAGATCTCCCAGTTCGATCCCGCCCCGATCTGCATTCTGAATCTACAGAAACAGTCTGGGTAGAAATAAACGGAAAACCAGGTCGGCACCTGGTTGGTTGCGTGTACCGGCCACCGGGGGAGCCAGTGTCTTACTGGGCAGATTTGGAAGCAGATATTGTACGAGCAGCTGTGCAGTCTTCTTCCGTGACCCTAGTTGGAGACTTTAATGTAAATATGGACCCAGCCCATCCGGCACCCCAGCACAAACACCTCACCGACCTCTGTGCTGCGTTTGGCCTCCAGAACATCGTCATGCAGCCGACCCGTGAAACTCCACAGTGCCCTGAAGGCACGATGATCGATCTCATATTGACCAACCCGGCGCTAGTGTCCCTAGCAACGGTTGTGCCCGCTGATATTAGTGACCACAGCGCTGTGGAAGCCTTTATTCAGCTTGCCGTTGACGTTCCACCCGCGTCATCCACGACGTCGCGGCTGACCAGGAATATACGTGGCGTTGACATTAACTCTTTTCGCCAAGATATCCTTGAGGCATCTCTACATGATTTTTCGGATCACAATGATGTAAATCACATGTGGAAAGAGTGGCACACTAAGTTCCTGTACGTTTTGGACAAGCATGCCCCGCTGCACAACTCTAAGCCTTCCCGGAGGGCGATACCTCCCTGGTCTGACAGAGAGCTGCACCAGCTCGAACAGCGTAAACGGCGGCTGCACAGCCGTTGGCGGAAGGATAGGACAAACGGCACACTGTATGCAGAGTTTAAACAAGCACGTAGCACTGCTCGGAACGCGTATCGGCGCAAGCGAAACGAGCACTTCTCCCGTCAGTGCGAAGAAAATGTGGCCAACCCTAGGAAGTCTTGGGCCATTCTAAATGCAGTCACTGGGCGCTCACGTCGCCGCCAAGATCCTAGTTGTAGCATCAGGGAGGTGGCCGACACGTTCCACTCCACTGTCACCGATCCCAACCGTCCTGAACAACTCTGTACCCCGCACGGTCCCGCTGGACCCGTCTCCTTGACCGAACTTGATCCTGTGACTCCTGCTGACGTCCGACGTCTCCTTGAGAAGTTGGATGCGCGGAAAGCCACAGGTAGTGACGGCATACCGGGCTCTCTGCTACAGCAGTGTGCTGACTTGCTTTCATATTCTCTTGCTGTGCTGTTCTGCACCTCGCTGAGGACTGGAACCATTCCATCCGCATTTAAATTGGCGTCTGTCGAAGGCGAGAGACAGTGGCAAGACCACAGGGCTGTGCCTATTAGACATGTCGAAGGCTTTTGATAAAGTGCACCACGACAAGTTAATTCAAGACCTCCTTGCGGTTGGCATTTCTGGAAAAGCCCTTAGTTGGTTCGTCGACTACTTGTCCGGCCGCAAGCAGCAGATCCTCATCTCGCCTTCAACCAGCCCTGCTCTGGCTTGCACCTACGGAGTGCCCCAAGGCTCTGTTCTCGGCCCTGTCCTCTTCAGTATATACACACGCGATGTCCCTTTGGTTTCCTCGCCTGTGCCAAGTGTACAATTTGCAGATGACATAGCCCTGTACGACTCCCAGGCCTCAGCGGCGGAAGCGTCCAGAACCCTCACCACAGCGGCAACTGCTCTGGCCGGTTGGCTGAAGTCCCGAGGCCTCATCTTGAACGCCACCAAGAGCCAGGTTCTGACTATCTCTCCCCAGCAGCATGTACAGGAAGTAACAGTCAAAAGCGGCGACTGTCTCCTCCCCTCAGCGTCTTCTGCGCGCTACCTCGGCGTTCACCTTGACAATCCCCTAGATTGGGACACCCATGTAAACTATGTGGTCACCAAGGTTGCCAAGAAAATTGGCGCCTTTTGGCGGGCACGCCGAAGCCTATCAAGACGCTCTCGTCAGGTGTATGTGAAGGCGGTCATAATGCCCGACCTGCTTTATGGCTCCTGCTGTTTCTCAGCCGCAATGCGAGAGGGTCAACTGAAACGACTGCAAACCACGCAAAACAGAGCCATCCGCTGTATCGATGGCAACCCGCCCCGGACAGCCATGCAGCCGCTGCTCACTGCTCACTCCCTGTACCGTGTCAGCGAGCTCTACAGGCAGAAAATATTGATCACCATCTGGCGGTGCATCCACGCCCGCACCAGCCCTGTGCTCGCCCAGCTCCTGACCCCGGCACAAGGCACCCCTACCCGCCATCAGCAGTCAAATGGCCTACTAAGCCAGGCAAACCGTAGCCGCCGCGGTCAGCGGAGATTTTCTGTTGCTGGTGCTCTGCTGTGGAACGCTCTCCCTTACCCGGCTACCTGAGTTTAAGCATGCATGTGTACCATCCGCCTGTAGGGAGTAGTTCGAGTTGCTGCTGATCGCTCTGCTCTCCCTCCCCGTGCAGTTCAGTAACCCGCACGTAGTATCACAGATACATCGTATTCTCTCTCTCCCCCCGTTTACCCGCAGGTATTAGTATCCTATTCTCTTACTATGTGCTGCCATAGCTTTTACTATGTTCTTCCATAGCCACTTCTAGGCTAAGCCTTCGCCGTCATTTTATTGGGTCGTCATCCCGTTTGAATGTGCGAAGTGAAATAAAAACCAACCAACCAACCAACCAACACTAGAGGGGAAATGAGATCTTTCCTCCACAAGCTACTCCACCATAACTGACCAGTTAGGCTAGTGCCAGCGTCTATTATTGTGGCAATCCAGTGCATTAAAGCCTGTTCACGATCTGCACTGATGCTCTCCGATGGCATGGTTAAAAACAGTCAGTGATTGGTTGGTAGGCTGATCCTATGCGTTCAAAATCTAAAACTGCACCCACCATTCTGCCAAAAGGAAACACCATGTGCTTGTGCACATTGTAATATTGTACAGGTAAGAGAATAAGTCAAACTTCCAAATGCTTTTGGCTAGAAAGTAGCTTTCCGATAGGTTGGCACACACATACACACACACACACACACAAACACACACACACACACACCACACCCACACACACCCACACACACACACACCACACACACACCACACCACACACCACACACACACACCACACACACACCACACCACACCCACACACCACACACACACCACACACACACACACACACACACACACACACACACACACACACACACACACACACACACACCTGCACACACCTGGTCCTGGTAAACACTGCCATTACGGTCAGCTCAGCATGCCAATCATCTTCATCACCTAGTGTCTTGCGAATCAGGTTTAACAATGTCCGGTTAAACCGTTCAGCAGCTCCCTGTGACTGTGGATGCCTTACTGCACCTCTCTTAACTGTGACTCCAAATGCATCATACAGCGCAGAAGTTACTTGGTTGAACAATTCAGTGCCATTGTCACATCGCACAACAGATGGCGGGCCCCAGCGGGCACATACGTTAACAAAGGCAGACGCAACACTTTTAGCATCATGACGCCGTAAGGGCACAACTTCTACCCACTTCGTGTTGGTATCGTAACAAACAAGTACACAGTGGTAGTCATTAGCAGGAATGGCAAATTTGCTGCTGCTTTAGTGTCGTCCCAACCATTTGCACTCGCAGCAGCCAAATACCTTGCCCAAAATACATCAAACTCTTCGCCGGCTGTTCCACGAAAGAGCTTTAGCAATGTCTCAAACCTCAAAGCCATATCTAAGTTCACAAGGGTTTCGGTACCATAAATGTTACTGAATCGTAACCAGCTCAAACTCTAGCGCCCACAAAGCACTCACACATCTACAACAAGACACTCTTTCTTGATGTTATAATATTATTATAGTTTCATACAACAATGGAGGAATAGAAGAAGAGGGAAGAGAAGGTCATTGTTACAGTACTTGAACAGTAGCTAGCAGCAGCTCACGACGCCATCAGGACCCGAAGAGAAAAAGGATGAAATGAGGAGAGATCACTGCCTTTATACCAGGGCCAGGCACTGGCGCCTAGCAACAGCCAATCAGAGAAGCTCATGTGACTACTCTATCTACTACAAAGAGTAATGAGCAACGGTGTGGTTGTTTAGATCTAATAAGAAACCCATGACCACTCTTGATCAATTACAGGCATGGTTTGCTAGAGCTCTACTGAAAAAGAAAAAATTGCATTTGATTACACTTCTTCCAAATCTGTCTTAAATTCTAAATGCTCCCTAGAGTCACTAGCCTATCGTCGTCAAATCATCAGTCTCACTACTTTTCACAGATATGTTTTCCATCATCGTGATTACCTTGCTGATTTCCATTTCAAGATTACGAATAGTGAGCGACGACCAAATAAAATCATTCTTCCCTAATTTAAATCATTGTCCAAGTCTCTCTTCATGTTCCGAACTGCTATTCTATGGAACTGTTTACCCCCCAGTCTAACATCGGTAGCCTCGCTCTATAAGTTCAAAGCTGCCCTCAGGAAATTTACAGCTGACCATGCTTATGCAATCAACGGAATTCCGCCACCTTGCAGTTGATTTTCCCCATTTCTCTCCTCATCAATCCCAACTTGTCTTTGTACATACATCTACATCTACTGTTCTTCAATCAAATGAACCCCTCGATAGGCACATTGCCTTTGGGTCATTTCATAATAATAATAATAATAATAATAATAATACGAAGTAGTGGTTGCGACTTCGGCGATGATTGTAAGAAAGGGTTTGCTCACGCTGCTGACTCACGCTGCTATCTGGTGTTCACGAGGTGTTTGTCGCGCTGGAAACGGAGTGTCTCTGTAAGTTTGTATCCCTGATGATGTTTGTGCCTGGAGAGCACTATATAAGTGGTGCTCTTTAGGCACAATCTTCCTCAGCCTACTCAAGCTCAACTGATGAGGGGTGAATTCCCCGAAACACTGTGTATTGAGCAGGGAGTGGTGCTTTCTTGCAGGTTTGCCGAGTCGAAGGTTCGATGGACTTCTCGTGTGCTCTGGATGGCAGTCGTGAGTCAGTCAAGTGTCAAGTAAAGTCGGCGGAATAGCGCGAGCTCCGGTGTGGGGAGCAAACCCTTTCTTAATAATAATAATAATAATAATAATAATAATAATAGGTAAACAGTTTCCTCTGAGACAAAAATGCGATAATACTCATAAAAAGGACACACTTCAGGCTCATTACAAACATCTTGAAAGTTTTTGTCTTCACAAGTATACTTTCAAGCCTTCTCATCAGGTGAAATACAGGCAAGGGAAAAGGAACAGGAACAGTGGTGGTGGCTCTTGTTGTCGCACTACATGTCGCGCTTATTGAGTTTTCTCGCATTTGCACCTTTGTGTCATTATTGCAATTTTCGCTGTTTACTTTAGCTATCTTCTTTCTTTCTTTCTTTCTTTTTGCGCTGTTTTACCACCTTCTTACTGTATTTAATCCACTGTTCCTGTTCCTTTTCCCTTGCCTGTATTTCACCTGATGAGAAGGCTTGAAAGTATACTTGTGAAGACAAAAACTTTCAAGATGTTTGTAATGAGCCTGAAGTGTGTCCTTTTTATGAGTATAATAATAATAATAATAATAATAATAATAATGTCTCTTTCCCTCAAACTAGTGAAACTATTAATAATAATAACAATAATGATTACATCATTGGCATAAATGGGAAAAGACACAAAAAGGTAACACATGCAATTGTGGGATTCGAACCGGCAACAGTCATGCCAAAGGTCAAGGAATTAGCAGTAACTTCTATCAAGGACTCACTGAGTGTCACCATGCATTGACACTACTACTACAGGATCGTGTTGCAATGGTGTCCAACACTCTGACCCATAGAGGAGGAGCGACAGCACACATGCATTAAACACGCACCTCTTGATATGCAAATCAAGGTCAGGATTGCTGAAGATGGTTCCTTGCAAGGCGCCACAAGCACGAGAGGCATGCGCAATCCGAGCAGTGATGTCCTGTGTCGACCGGCCACCGCGATGAATGAAAGATCCCAGATACCGGAACTCCGAAACACACTCGATGACCGTGCCAGCTAGCTCGATTGGAGCGCAGTCCCCAGGCGAAACATCCTTGCCTGCAACCAAGAACTGTGTCTTGGTAGCGCTAACTTTAAGCCCAAACTCAGCTGCGGTCGTGTCGAACACTGCAAGGGCCGTCTCCGCCCCTGCACGAGTCGTCGCGAAAAGTGCTGAGTCGTCTGCAAACTGTGACTCAGTGGCAATGGCAACCGGATCCGTCCTGGTAGGCTTGCGGTAAAGGTTATTGTCACCATCACAATGCCGGAACTCAAAACCAACACCGGGTACATCTCGGACTCGTCGCTGCCACACAGTCACCACCGCCCACATGAAGATGTTAAACAGCACAGGTGCCATGGTGCACCCCTGGCGGAGACCATTCGTGACGCGGATAGGGTCAGTTGTCGTGTTCTCTACCCGAACCACCGCCGACATGTCAGTGTGAAAGGAACGGGTCACGGCAAGCATGGGAGCAGGGATACCCGCTCGGGATAAGACTTCCCACAGGCAATCCCGAGGCACAGAATCATAGGCTTTCTTGAGGTCTATAAATACAAAGAAGCCTTTGCAGTCGTGCTCAATGGTCTTCTCGAGGAACCGCAAACACTGAAAACCATAATATGTACAAGATCGGCCACGCCTGAAGCCACACTGAGACTCTGGGAGAAAATCCCCAGCCACGGACTGGAGACGAGTCTGGATGAAGCTCGCCAGAACCTTGCCCACAACATCCAGCAGTGAGATACCCAGCCAATTATCACAGCGAGATAAATCCCCTTTCTTTGGGATGGGGACCAACGTGGCGTCCACCCACTCCTGCGGGACCACCCCAGCACGCCACACATCGCCAAACAGCTCCACAAGCTTGGCGGTGAGGTCAGGGCCACCCCTCTTCAGCATCTCAGGGAGGATGCCAGAGGCTCCAGCGGACTTGCCGTTCTGTAGGCGGGTGATGGCGCGGCTGACTTCACGGAGAGTCGGCGCCTCAGCAAGATGATCAGCCTCCTGTCGCTGTGGGATGTCGTCCAGGGCATTGCGATTCCATGCACTTGCCACGTTGAGGACACCGTCAAAGTGTCTTCCCCACCGGTGGCTCTGCTCCTCTGATGAACTACAGATGTTACCGTTCTCATCCAGCACGGCGGAAGTGCGCACAGGGGCGAGGCCCCGGGTACAAGATTGGAGGTTATGGATGCACTTCCATACAACCGCTCCATTGAATCTCGACTCTGTGGCCGCCTGTGCCTGGATCTAGCCACCTTAAACGCTGTGTAGTGCGAGCAGTCGCGGCTCTGGCCACTACATACCCAGTCGGTATAGCACCGATTCCGTTCACCTAGCAATGGCTAGATGGCTGACTCTGCCTCCCGAAACCAGTCTGGTTGGCGACGCCGGGAGAAGCCCAAGACAGACGCAGCAGACTTGTCGATAGCCGCCTTGACGTTGGACCATTTCTGATCTATGTCGTGCTGTTCTACAAGCTCGGTTGCCATGGTAGCTTGGTACCTTTCTACAGGCGAAGGTGAGTCCGGGTCCGAGGTGCAGGTGCGCACCCGCAGCCGGGCAACATCATAACGGCGGCGCCGCTCATTTGCCTGGTCGCGCTCCCGAACTAATCGTCCACACGGGAGTGCAAAAGTTAAACAGAGGAGTTGGTGGTCACTTCCACACTCAGCACTGCGCGCGACCGCAGTGTCCATACACCAACGGCAGTCCTCCTGGCGCACTAGAATGTAGTAGATACAGTGCCAGTTCAAAGTGCCTGGGTGCTGCCAAGTCCTCTTGAAGAGGTCTCGCTTGGGAAACCAGGTGTTACAAATACTCAACTGATTGAATGCAGCAAATGATAGCAGGTTAGCTCCTGAAGAGTTGACAAGCCCCCGAGCGGATTTCCACAACATCGCGCAGAATACAGCTGAGAGACGGCACACACACACACCTTGACCTTTGACGCCCATCGCCGGAGGCGATGATAGCAATGCTACGGCAGAAGCCATAGCAACTTGTGCTGGGATTTCACCATTCAACAGCTTGCAAGGCTGAAGAATTGACCGTCACTATTCAGCCTGGTCTACACCATACAGCTATTTGGAGTGACATTTTCTGGCCAGTGAATCCCAAAAAAAAAAAAAAATGAAAAGAAAGACACACACACACACACACACACACACACCTCAGACCTCAGACCTCAGACATGCCCATCGCGGAAGCGATGATAGCGAACAGCTATGTTAGACATAGCAACTTGTGCTGGGATTACACCATTCAACAGCTTGCAAGGCTGATGAATTGACCGCCACTATTTTTTAGCCTGGTATCCACCACACAGCTGCACACACACACACCACACACACACACACACACACACACACACACACACACACACACACACACACACACACACACACACACACACACACACACACACACACACACACGCACACACACACATTAACAAGAACACACATTGCTTGGGTGGATGGTGCGCGGCCGGCGAAATTGAATTGCATTTGCCCGGGGGGCAAGTAATAGCAGGGTTGGCAAGAGCCAAGAGCCCACTGATGCATTCAATGGAGAAATGGAGAGCCGCCGGGCACCGTTTATTGGGGTTTACTTTATAAAAGTATGCATGTGAGGATAAATATGGGAGAGGGAGGGTGGCCACGAGAAACAAATAAACTGACAACCAGTCACCACCATGAACAATCCTTGAGAAGAGATTGTCAGCAAGGGAGCAAGAAAAATGGGTCGCCATGTTTGCGTCATGGTAACCGGACATCAGTATGGTTGCTGACGTCTTGGGCACGTTGTGTGCGCTGGGGTAAATGTGAGTGGCAGCACTGACCGTTGTGCGGCACCATGCCTGTGCGAGGACACAGGGCGCAGAGACAGTTGTGCGGCGCCATATGCCCGCAAGGACATGGGGCGGCAGAGGTAGGTGTGCGGCCACACGCGCTTGCGAGGACAAAGGGCGGCGGAGACAGTTGTGCGGCACCATGCGCATGCAAGGGCATGGGGCAGCAGGGGCAGTTGTGTGGCACCATGTGCATTCGAGGACATGGGGCAGCACGTACCCGCGGCGGTGAGCTGCAATGATGCTAGCTGTTAATGAGCATAAACGCTGCGCTTTAATGCGACACACACACACACACACACATATACACACACGCACACCTACACATACGCACACACACACACACCTACACACACGTACATACACACCTACACACACGCACACACACACCTACACACACCTACACACACACACACACACACACACACACACCTACACACACGCACACACACGCACACACACGCACACACACGCGCGCACACACACAAACACACACACACACACACACACACACAAGCCGACCAGGTGATCATGATGGAGGTTGCGCTGCTCCAAGCGGTCAGCTGGCAACCTTTGGACAAGAAAGTGCAGCAGACGCCTACTCGTTGTTGTTGCACTTCTACATGCATGCGTTGAAGCAAACAAACAAACGTGTCTACTCGCAAGGAGACGACTTCGAAGAGGAGAGGAGGGAAAGAGTTAGGGGGGGGGGGGGGGGGAGTGGATGAGACATAGATGCTCGATTTGACACGACAAAGGAAGATAGCACTGGGAGGGAAATTAAAAAAATCATGTCAGGTGTTGGTCCAATCATGTTCCTTGTTTCGAGTAGGACAGCTGAACAAAATAGTCCCGGTATACATGTAGACCAGATACACTTTATATTATGATGAAAAAGAGAAAGACTAAAATGTTACGAGTTATGACTAACTGTCCACCAACGTAACCAGATCTTATACAGTCAGGTCGCCGAATGTCTCAGTACTCCTTGTCAGTTTTGTGCTATTTTGTCGCACTCGCTGACTGTATAAGATCTGGTTACGTTGGTGGACAGTTAGTCCTAACTCGTAACATTTTGTCTTTCTCCTTTTTCACCATAATAATTATTTGTTAATTTGGCTCACCATCCGGGTTGAACTTTGTACACGTTATATCTTCAAAATTGCTACAATCAATTATTGTGTATTGCACAGGGCATTGCACTATTGGGACATGGTGGCAGGTAAGTCACCGTCAGCAGGAAAGCTGAAATTATTTAATTGAACCATGCATTCCCAGCTGTACAGTCTGACCAGTCCATGGTACACCATACGACATTCGACGTGGAAAGATGTTTATTATTATTTTGCTTGTTCGCGTTGGCATCAACCTGCATAAAGCAGGTATATAGCCTTCACTTAAAGGGGAACTGTCACCAAAAATTTTCTTTGTCTTATCTTGTAGCTCTTTGGCTCCTGATCACGATGGTGTTATTCGTTTTTCTCTGCGATGACTGGAAGTGGGTGAAAACTTGAAAAGAAGGTGCCCAAAATTGTCCCGAAGTACCGAGTGACGTCACGCCGGACTTGACCTCCACGCGTACTTTCATCGTCAAAAACGAAGTCCAGCCCGTGTGCTCGTCGATCGAGCCAACTGTTCGATGTACGGTGCACGCTTGCCTTCTGAACTCGGACACTCGATGTGTACGTTGTACACAATGAGAACGCCAAAAAGGGACAAAATAAACAAAAGTCGACTGCAGTTTGTCGCACTGGTACTTCCTCCACGAAGCTCCAGCTCTTTGTTTTATTTGTGATTACGAAGGAGTGGAAGGATGTTTGTTTGCTGTTAGTGTGACACACATACCTCGTACTTGAAAATGATGTCGTTGTATCGAAGGTGGCGATGTTGCCCACCCGGCTCTGAAATGAAAGACGTCGGAGTTCGTCATCTGCATCTTGAGCAACATCGCCAGATGAATCGCCTTCACGTAACTACATTGCGTTCCTTTGGGGCTCGGGGTGGTGGTGTTATCGCCGGCCGGAGGAGTACTGTTTTCTGCATACGCACTCATCATCGTGTTGTTCCTCACACGAAAAGTTCAAAACAACGACGTACTTCCGTGCTCACAAAATAAAACTTAGATCCTCGCGGAAGAAGTCAAAAAGGTGAAAGCTCAGCTGCTTTTTATTTTGATTTGGCTGTGTAGCTGCACGTGGGTCTCTGCTTCTTTGGCATTCTCCTTCGGTACGACGTACCCATCTGTGTTACAGTTCAAAAGGCACACGTGCACCGTACACATGGTACATTGGAACAGTGTACAGCTAGCTCGATCGACGAGCACACGGGCTGGATTTCGTTTTTGACGACGAATGTACGCGTGGAGGTCAAGTCCGGCGTGACGTCACTCGGTACTTCGGGACAATTTTGGGCGCCTTCTTTTCAAGTTTTCACCCACTTCCAGCCATCGCAGAGAAAAACGGATAACACCATCGTGATCAGGAGCCAAAGAACTACAAGATAAGACAAAGAAATTTTTTGGTGACAGTTCCCCTTTAAGCTGCCATAAAAAGAAAGCTCCTTCGAAGCGAGAGGGCTAGAGGAAAATAATAATAACGATAACGAGATACAGAATACAAAGAAATCCAATGAGTTCAACATACAATTCAAACAAGAAAGAAAGGAAAGAAAAACAGAGCCGAATCTACCGATTGATCCATCAATCGACAAAAGGAGACTAATCCGTTAAGGGGGCAGCCTACCCATAAATTTCATATGGCATTCAATTGACCGTAACTTTGGTGTTTCTCAGTGGATTTGAGTGAAATTTTGACCACACACTCCTGCCACTATGCTGGCCCTCAGGACATGATTTACAAGTTCTTGCGCCTCACTGACAGGCTTTCCAGGCCGGAAAAACTCAAATTTCCGGCATAGTGCCACGGTGTGCGAGCCACCCAGGAGCCAAACAAATGCATTTACATTTTTTTCACATTTTCGTGCCCATTCTGTCCGTGCGCGGGACCCAAACCTAAAACAAGTCCAGAAGCAGCCATGGGTGGTGGGGTAGGGCCCCTCAACGTGGCCCTGGAATCTGTCACAACGGAACGAGTGGGCGTTCTCTCGCGGACTCCCACAGACCCAAGTCAATTTTTGAATTTTTTAGGTTTAGGGTGTGCTACGAGGTCGTACCTTTGATACAACATCCAGTGCTGGGACCTCCACAGCTGCACAGCAAGCCATTTCCACAGCGCTGCACACCAAATCCAGGATGCCCTCAGAAACCGGCAAAGACTGCCACTCACGTTTCACTACTGCCTAGTACTGAATCCTACCTGACTTCTTGACACGACTCAAACTTGCCAAAGTCACTAAATCAACGTCAACTACAATAATCAAGCCACATATCTGCAACGTCACGAGGGTGCTGGCAAAAGTCCTGCTGCACGGCGGCGGGCTTCGCCCGCCGCCGTGCAGCCCAATACGTGGTTTTTTAACGTGATTTTTTGGACTTTTTTGGACTTGGGGCAAAATTCTGCACACTTTCGCGTGTTTCCATAATACGACAAGTTGCGCACGGTCTGCTCACATTCAAATACAGTGCTGCCAACAAATGACAGCATGCAACAAAAAAATCTTTCCTTGCAAGGACACATTTTCGGCCATAACTCTTGAACGGCTGGTCAGATAGGGACACAATTTTCAGAGAATTTGCAGCTATTCATGCTCTTTCAACTGACGTAGCACTCAATATGAATTTACAAATTCGATTTTTCAGCGAATTTTTGGGTAGTCTGCCACCTTAATGTTGCAAAGTAGAAGCTGATTGTAGTTGCAGATCTCCAGGCCAGGGCCAGCATATTGCCGATTCTGGATAGGTCTCCGCAGCATTTGATGTGGTAATTATCATAATGGTAAGATGTACTACTTGTAATCCCCTTGCAGCATGGTGGTGGCCTGGCACATGCGAAACTAATAGCTGTTTGAGGTTCTCCATGAAATTGTATAGCCGGTGGTGCAAACCTTTTTTCGTTAATCCCCTTCCAAGCTTGCTTCTACGGGGGTAGGGGAGGGGGGGAGGGGGGGGGGGAGAGGGGGGGGGGATTTACATGTACATGTCCGCAATGATTATGCACAGTGTCATGCACCTCACGACCATCCATAGACCGAGTTGTGTATGAGATTGTGAATTTTCTCCTTTTAGCAAAACGTGGACTGCCCTGCGGTCCTGCGGAAGGCAAACAAGTCGTTGTTCCGGTCACTCAAACTCATACTCGGTCTGTACGGACTACATGTAACACTGACTTTTCATCCAGCCCTACTACTACCACTGTAGGCCATTGCCGCTATGGCGGACTCTGGTTGCTATTCCACACAGCATGTACGGCCCCCATTCTTGTGAAGGAAACAGTAGAGTCACTTTGTCGCTCAGTGTAAATACCATACTGTACGTGAGTCCATATTAGGATATCCAAGATAGGATTCTCTATAATTATGTACATGTACCGTGGACTGCTGCCTGGCCAGCTGGACTGTCACTGATGATCCGAGAGATTTCAATTTCCGCATTCCACAACCTCCAACGTGTGCATACTGTATCAAGTTACTAGACAAGAGCGGCGAAGTGCCATGAAAGTAGCACTTTGCCTTGATCCTGAGTGTTCATGTGTCAGACTGAGTGTTGCTGGGAACGTGCGTGTGATATTCCCCTGCACACAGCGAGACTGGCAAGAAAACCCAACCCGTACTGTTTCTATGTTACTAGACTGTCATGATCATCCTTTATCTCCTGTTTTGTTTTAGTATAAGTTTTAGATTTTCTGCAGTACAATTCATACTGACTACTGATTCTTTGCTTTTCGTAAGAACACAAAACCTTTGACTGCCAAGATGCCTTCACCTAAATTTCATATGAAGTACCATTCAGAAGATGTTCTTGTGTCCTCTGACGGACGCGAAATGACCAGACTACTTCCCTCTGCTACCGGCCGGAAACCAACCAAACCTGCCGCCGCCGCTGCCTCTCAAACTCAGCCTGCAGCAAAATCGCAACGAGGTACGTAGATCTACGCGCGCGTGTGAGTGAGTGCCTGCGTTTCTGTGTGTGTGTGTCACTGTGTGTGTGGTGTTTTGACCTCGTCTCCGTTGAAAAGATCACTTCTTATCTGAATGGCTCTTTCTCTCTCCCACAGTCTACTGGATATTGTCTGAACACACACTAGTAGGCATTTTAGATGTGTACGGTAGATCTATGTCGCTTTCATAATTGAGAATTCAAGAGAATGCAGCGACAAAGATATCTACTATTCCAAGTAGTATCCAATAACACGCAGTCACGGAGTGTCAGATTCTACCACTCTTTTGGCCATAGAAGCGCTCTGGCACAGGATTCAGTTTAGGCCACCAGAACAGTGTATGCTAAACCAGGTAGACATAGTCGCATTTGCATTTGATTGGTTTGGACCGCGGAGATTTCTGTACTCTTGCACATGGCTATGTTGATCACAGTATGACCGTGTTTGGGGTCAGTAGATCATGTCGTGATCTCGACCGGCCGTGCATTGCATAGGCCACACTGTACTGATCACTTAGTTGATTCCAAAATTGCACTTTGTTTCTGGTCTGTAGAGTGTTGTGTGGTGTCTCTGGTCTAGTCCCCAGTAGATCTACTCACCAGTGCTATACGCAGACACAGATGCTACGCAGCAATGACTCTGATGTCTGAGACTTCGTTAGAGTCCTTGTTGAATGTTGTATTAAAGTAACGTTTATCTATGACGTAACAATTACCATAAGTACATGTACGCACGTAGGCTAGGCTGTGTAGCTAGCGCTAGCGAACACTGCACTACAATAGAAATAGTCAGTGCCGATTAGTCATCCACAGTAATACATTTTGTATCAAGCAGTCTACTGCTGTCTGTAATGTAGATCTACCATACATCAAAAGAGCGCTATAGCTAGCAAACTAAAGGTCAGAGTTCAAAGGTTCAGTTAGTTGATCCCTCACATTTTTCCGTCGCGCAGCTGAATACTTTCTGGTTGCTCGTCAAGACTTTCGTCCTCTCCTTGCAGTTCATTAGTAGTCTTGTTCATGTCCAAGGAACATCAGGA
>NC_088644.1:47917730-47927412 GCF_964019385.1 Sycon ciliatum
AGGGGCAGGGAAGGGGGGGGGGGCTGTGAGGATGATGTATAGGGACAGGGGAAGGGGGGGGGGAGCTGTGTAGGGGCAGGGGAGGGGGCTGTGAGGATGTTTAGGGGCAGGGTGGGGGGGGGGGTATGAGGATGTGAAGGGGGAGGGGAGGGGGCTGTGAGGATGTGTAGGGGCGGGGAGGGGGGCTGTGAGGATGTGAAGGGGAGGGGGCTGTGAGGATGTGTGGGCAGGGGGGCCTGTGAGGATATCTAGGGGCAGGGGGCTGTGAGGATGTGAAAGGGCAGGGGAGGGGGGGGGGCTGTGAGGATGTGTAGGGGCAGGGGGCCTGCGAGGATGTGTAGGACGGGGGGCTGTGATGATGGATAGGACGGCGGGGGGGGGGGGGGGGGCTGTGATGATGTGTAGGACGGCTGTGAGGATGTGTAGGACGGCGGGGGGGGGGGGGGCTGTGAGGATGGGTAGGACGGCGGGGGGGGGGGGGCTGTGAGGATGTGTAGGACGGCGGGGGGGGGGGGCTGTGAGGATGGGTAGGACGGCGGGGGGGGGGGGGGAGGCTGTGAGGATGTGTAGGACGGCGGGGGGTAGGGGGGAGGGGCTGTGAGGATGTGTAGGACGGCGGGGGGGGGGGGGTGGCTGGGATGGTGTGAGGGTTGTAGGGGTGGGGCCTGGGATGGTGTGAGGGTTGTAGGGGTGGGAGCTGTGATGACGTAAGGGTGTGGGGGGGGGGGGGTGTGAGGGTGTAGGGGTGTTGGGGGGGGAGGGGCTGTGAGGGTGTAGTAGTGTTGGGGGGGGGGCTGTGAGGGTGTTTAGGGTATGGGGGGGGGGGGATAGAGTGTTGGTGATAGCTACTGTTTCCTCCTACGAAAACTCCTATTTTGTCGTTATCCAATTTCTTGTCGTGTGTATCTTGTTCTCTCTATTGCTAGTGTGTGCGTACACGTATGTTAACGTTCAGATCTGTGTCGGTGTCTTTGTCAGTGATGTGTGTGGATATGGCAAACCATTCTGCTGATTCCCCTCATTCAGTTGTTGACTATCAGATAACAGCGGGCAGTGTAGTCAGCAGTGTAGTCAGCAGTGTAGGCTGTCAACCCTGTGCACTCACTGAACTGACTATGTGTTTTGTTATGTGTCCAGGTAAAGAAGAAAAGTAAGAAGCCATTGCTGTCATTAGAAACTGGTAAGGGATAAACTGTTGAGTGATTATAATTGACTTTCAACAGGGTACATCTCTCAAACGATGTTGTTCTTGGCATTGTCGTCATCGCTGTCATCATAATCATCAACACTGCTTTTTCATCTTGTGATCAAGATTGATTTATCAATGTAATGTGGCATTTCCTGTTGTTCTTTCACTTGGTGAAATTAACTGAATGCTGTTGTGTTCTCTTCTCTTGTGTTTTGTCTTCATGAATAATTGCCATGGCAACTCAAGAAAAGTGAAAGCAGCTGTGACGATCAAGTCTAGGCTACATAGCCACGACGGATGATGTCTACCACTCGTGTGTGTGTTTGTGTGTGTGTTTGTGTGTGTTTGTGTGTGTGTTTGTGTGTGTGTTTGTGTGTGTTTGTGTGTGTGTGTCTGAGTTTAGATACATGGTATTTTGGGTAATAAGAAGTTTACTTCTCGTGTTTATTTTGCTTCTTGGTTCTCGCAATATGTGCTGAACGTGTTCCATACATTCTATTCGCCATGCTCTTTACAACTGCAACTGCAAATATATTTTCGTGAGTGATTTTCCTTTTCACTATCGTTGTCGTCTGGTAAACAAAATACTACATACTACCTTACTGTACTGTTGCTGATACAGACGTCATGCAACGCTTACTTCCTATACACTTACTATAATAGCTGATCATTGTCCGCCAGCACTGCAGCAGCCTGCACTGTGAACTTAGCGGGTGTTTTTACTTGTTTGAAACTGTTTTCCCTCGAACTAAATTTCTTAGCGTGCAGCACTGGTTGAGTGTGACGTTATTTACATGGATTTAAACTACTGTGTACAATCTACCGTACCACTACGTGTATTAATTTTAATAAAAAAATAATAATATTCGCGGGATTAATTTTATCTCTGGCTTTTTCTTGTTTCCGTACACATGGCAATATTCGCGACTCATGCCTCTGCCTTGGTCTTGTGTACATGGAAAGATTGTTCCTGATGGAATTCAAAATCGTAGAATTTAGATCTTCCAAATACTCACTCATTCTGCTGTCGGACACTGCTAGCTGCAAGTTTGAACTTTGAACTAAAGCTGTAGGCGGATTACTCGAAAGTGCGAGATCGTCACTTCTAAATACAGATTGGAGGAGCCTTGGCGAACTCCAATCAGAGTTCTTCGAGTCTCCTTGTAGCATTCATGATCACTGTCCATGCTTAGAGCACGCACAGTGATCTACATTCGAAAGTGAGATATTAATATTATTACTTGCATGTACGCGTTGGAGTCAACCATGCAAGCATGATTCACAACTTCGCTTATGCTGAACATGATAAACAGGACTATGACAGGGGGAAAATTGAGCTAGAACGATGATTATAATGATATAATTATCATAGCTCATGGGTATTGAAGATATGTCATATGAATATGTGAGATATTCCTTCAGTATTTACCCTGGATCCGCAATTTTAAAGTTAAACAATAATAATTACAACAAGGACAATCAAGGCTTGTTTGCTGCTACTTCAAGTTTCATGCTCACGCAATCATCAGGCAACATGAAGATCGGGTGCCGACCATGCCAGTATATATGCCAGGAGAGGGTGGTATAAAAAGCTGTATGAGACTGTGGGGGCTAGCGGTGGTATTTTAGGCAGGGGCTGTGTGCAGAGTGTGTGGTTGTTGAAGGCATCGGTATGTCGGCGCCACCGTTAGGCAGGGGCTGTGTGCAGAGTGTGTGGTTGTTGAAGGCATCGGTATGTCGGCGCCACCGTTCAAGTCACGCCATGCCAACCACATGACAACAACAAGATACGAGAAGTACTCCAGCAGCACTGAGTTCTCCAACTACATTCTTGAACCTGAAGAAATCCAACGCCCAATACGAAGTCGAATGGAGGATAAAAGATCGCGCCCGAGCATACTCCAACATCACGAAGCGGGGCTCCCTCTGTACGAGACTCGTACCAGAGAAAAGCATCACATCCTGAACACGCTAGGGTCACCATCCAGCCTCAACAAGCGCTCTGAAATGGTGTCCAAGTGCCGACACGAGAACAAGTATCTCCTGAAAAACCACGGTGTCACCTAAACATGTCTCCACAGCCTCCTGCCCGCACCATTCACGTTCACACACCTTGCTCATAACACCCTGCCCACACCAGCCATAATTATACATGTACACTGCGCTAATAATTATCACACTGCTAGCTCTACAGCCTCCTGTATGTAAGCCTCGACCAATATTATGCTTGCGCATATTTCCGCATATTTTTGTGAGACAGTTCATTATGGCATATTGAGCGACAAAGGGAATATTGGAATGAAGCCAGCATATAATTCAAATATTCTGAAGAAAATGAGGACAAAACATTCATATTATGGACAAAATGCATTCAGAAATGCCTTTTATGGATGAATTTGGAATGGTTGAGGCGTTTGCTACATTTCCCCATGGATGAACACTATCGCTACTGTTACTGGGGACACATCCCAGCCATACTATTCCGCATGTGTTTTGATTTGCACCATAAGCATGATAGCCGTGAAGCCAATGAATATTCCAAAGTTGTAATTTTACTGAAATGATGTACACTTTCTGTAACAGTTCCCTGTTAGCACTAACCTTATCTGCCCTCTAGCTCTGTATCTTGCACCTTTCCCTATCCTGTCAGCACGCGCGTTATCACCTTAGGGCACGAAGTGCCCTATATCAGTTGTGTTGCCTTGAGCAAGCATTGTCTTTTCCAAGAATACCTTCAAGCGGTTACACTGGTAGCGGAGGATGGTTAACATGGTGTTCTTGGAGCTCGCCATTGTCGTGGCGATCCTTGTTTTTTCTGTGTTGCTATTCAGGTTGGCCAGCGAGGTCCGTGAAGCCAGTCGCCAAGTCAGCGCCCGTCTGAGCAACCGACAACAACCGCTCCCTGTTCCGCCCGCTCATTCGTCCGGGAAGCCTCGGCACGCTAAAGAGCCGCCGATCTTCGATGGCAAGCCCTCGCAGTTCAAGGAGTGGGCTTTCTCCATTGAGCTGGCGATTCGGTCACTGGGAATCACCGACTCATCGGTGATGGTGGATTACGCAGCGGGCTTCCTGAGCGGCAACGCCAAGCTATGGCTCATCGCATCGTTGGATACGGGTGTGGAGTTCTCGACGTGGCCAGCGCTGCGTGAAGCCCTCGCCAAGGTGTACGGTCCGTTGCATCATCAAGAGCGGGTGCGACTGGATCTCTTCGCTGTCAGGCAGCACTCAAGCTTGGAGAGCTATGTCACCGAGTTCTCGCGCCTAAGCCTACAAGTGCCTGAGATCGACGAGCTGACCCGAGGACTGCTGTTCGTAAATGGACTGCACCCATCTGTCAAGACCCGGGTGCTGCGAGAGCACCCCACTGATCTGAGCCAAGCGATCAGGTCAGCGCAAACGGCGGACCAACAGCCGAACCCGATTCAGCACCGAAGTCAGCCCGTACGACCCCAAAGGCTAACACCGGAGGAGAGGCGTCACCTGAGTCGGCAGGGTGGATGCTTCGCTTGTCGGAAGCCAGGTCACCTAGCTCGGGATTGTCCCAGCAATCAACACCCAAACGCTGGTCGCCAGTGAAAAATGGCGTGCGCTCGCTGGCGACCAAGCGGAAAGCACCCAACGGTTACCCGGTTGACATACGCAACCGTTACAGCGTACTAGAGCTGGAAGAACCGACGCTGCAAGCTGATTCGGAAGATGTTGCCGAACAGGAATCCCATGTCAGCAACGTTGATATCGCAGTACAGGACACGGAGCTTCCTTTGGAGCATGACCTTCTCCGTGTTGAGGGCAGGATCAACGGCCGCCGGGCAATTATGCTTATTGACTCGGGATCGACGCACGACTTCATATCGGAAGCTTTCGTGCAAAGAAACGGCCTTGTTACGGAGAGCAAGGACGAAACACTGAAGGTAACCCTGGCTGATGGCTCATCGACATCATCGGAACTGCAGAGGACCGGTCCGGTAAAGGTTATCGTGAAAGACTTCAGCGACACCCAATCTTTCACAGTTTTTCCGTTGAGCCGCTATGATGCTATCCTGGGCAAGCCATGGCTGACCAGACACAACCCGGATATCAACTTTCAGACCAACGAAGTCAAACTGAACGGAGAGCCGCTCGTTGCTAAACCCCCTTCCGGCCAAAATAGTGATACGGAGCGTCAGGAGTCGCCGCCAATTGAGAGCATGCTCATATCTGGTTCTCAGGCTCGCCGCGAGTTGAGGAAAGGCGCGCAGGGAATCCTGGCGTGGGTCAACGCTACTGACGACGAGGAGGAGGACAGCAAGCCATCAGCCGCCAGACAACACCCAGATCATCAAGAGCAGCTGGCTAACCTGCTGCGGCGGTACTCGGACATCTTTCCAGACGACCTGCCGACCGAGCTTCCGCCAGAGAGGGATGTCGACCATGAGATTGTGACTGAGGAGGGTGCCGTTCCTCCATCACGGGCTGCCTACCGTCTCCCCAAACCCGAGATGGACGAATTGCAAGCCCAGCTCACGGAACTCCTCCGCAAGGGCTTCATCGAACCCAGCAAGTCACCATACGGTGCCCCAGTCTTTTTCGTTAAAAAGTCTGATGGCTCATTGCGCATGGTTTGTGATTGGCGGAATTTGAACAGGATCACCATCAAAAACAAAGCTTGCCTCCCAAACATTGATGACCTGTTTGATAGCATTCAAGGTAGCTCATACTTCAGTAAGCTGGATTTACGCTCGGGATATAATCAGCTTAGGATCCGTCAGGAAGATGTACCTAAGACGGCTATCAATACTCCCTTCGGTCATTTCCAGTTCCGGGTTATGGGCTTTGGATTAACTAACGCCCCTGCCACGTTTCAGTCATTGATGAACAGTATTCTCCAACCGTACTTACGGCGGTTTGTGGTAGTGTTTCTGGATGATATTCTTATCTTCAGCAAATCCTGGCAAGATCATCTTGAACATATCCAGACAGTTCTTGAGACGCTCCGGAAAAATAGGCTATTCTGTAAGCAGTCGAAATGTGAGTTTGGTGTCAAGGATGTTCTGTTTCTAGGGCATCGCATCGACGGTGAATGTATCGCTCCAGATCCAAAGAAGCTTAAAGCAGTGAGGGAATGGCAGCCACCGACGACAGTTGCGGAGGTGAGACAGTTCCTTGGTTTTGCGAACTACTTTAGAAGATTTATTGAGCACTACTCTACTATATCGCGGCCATTAGAGGAGATCACTGGCAAACATGCCAGGTTCGAATGGAGTGGCCCCCGTCAGCATGCATTCGAATCCCTGAGACAGGCCTTGTTGAGTGCACCGCTGTTGAAACTAGCAAACGTGCAGAAGCCTTTCAGAGTTGCAACAGACGCAAGTGATTTTGCAATAGCAGGCGTCCTTCTCCAACAGGGGGAAAGCGATAGTGCTTGGCATCCTGTGGCATATGCCAGTCGCAAGCTGTCACAAGCGGAGCGAAATTACACTGCTGCAGAACGCGAAACCCTGGCGGTGGTGTTTGCACTGCGATCCTGGAGA
This sequence comes from Sycon ciliatum, assembly GCF_964019385.1. Taxonomy (NCBI): domain Eukaryota; kingdom Metazoa; phylum Porifera; class Calcarea; order Leucosolenida; family Sycettidae; genus Sycon; species Sycon ciliatum. Next base: position 47,924,430 of record NC_088644.1, read on the forward strand.
ATTTATCTATTCCAGCATTTTGAAGTGTTCAGTGACAGCATGGCCGTAGTCTACTTGAGCACAAAAGCCAATCTCACTAAGCGCGAAGCTAGATGGGTTGAATTTCTTGCAGACTATGACTTCACAGTTAATCACAAACCCGGCAAGGAAAATATGGCTGATGCGTTATCCCGCCGCCCTGATCTGCGCGGGTCAGCAATTGGCAATGTAGTTGAGGAAAAGGATTGCCCACCCATCCTACCAGCACCCCATTTGAATACGATTGAGTTTGCTTTGGAACTGAGTGATAGGGTTGCTGAGATGATTTCGGAAGCATATCAGAATGACGAGCAGCTTTCCCCAATAATTCAGCGGCTGCGCGGCGATTCCTCTGATAATCTACACGAGCGGTACTATTGGGATGAAGAGTCCAGGTACCTATACCTCCGTGCAGCACCAAACAATCGCTTGTGTGTACCCAAGTGTGCAGTAAGGCTTCAGCTCCTGCAGGAGTACCACGACTGTGTTACGGCAGGCCATCAGGGACGGGATCGTACATATTTCCGGCTTCGTCAATTCTTCTACTGGCCCAAGATGGGCCTTGACGTGAAGAAATTTGTTAAGTCTTGCGGCATATGTCAGCGCACTAAGGGTGGGTTGCCTAGATCCGGTTTGCTACAATCGCTCCCAGTACCAGACACCCCCTGGAAAGATATTTCCATGGACTTTATCGTTGGCTTACCCCAGACCCCTCAGGGCTTTGATGCAATTTATACATTTGTTGACCGGCTTACAAAATGTGTCCATTTAGTCCCCACGACTTCCAAAATTGACGCTAAGGGTTCTGCTGATTTGTATCTCCAGAATGTGTTTAGATTACACGGTTTGAGTTCCACTATTGTTTGTGATCGGGACCCAAGATTTACTTCTGAATTTTTCCGGGAATTGTTTCATCAATTAGGTACCACCTTGTCGTTTAGTACTGCCAATCACCCACAGACCGGTGGGCAGACTGAGAGAATGAATAGAGTAATTGAGGATGTGCTTAGAGCGTTTGTTAACCACAAACAAGATAATTGGGACAAGCTTCTGCCTCTTTGCGAATTTGCAATTAATAGTTCATATCAGTCTTCCACTTCTAGCACGCCGTTTTATCTAAATTATGGACTTAATCCCAAGTCCCCACCAGATTTCCTGGCACGGAGGGGAGGAGGGAGTGCCCCAGACTGGATCCAGGATCGGGCGGATGCCGTCAAGTTGGCAAAGGACGCCATGATTGCCGCTCAGGCTAGACAAGCTCAGTATGCAGACAGGGGAAGGGTGCCCAGCAACCTGAAGGTTGGCGACATGGTGCTGGTGTACAAGGATTTCCTAACAACCGTAGAAGCCCGGGATCAGCCTTCACAGAAGCTACGCCCTAAGTGGTTCGGGCCCTACCCAATCATCAAGAAGATCGGACCCAACGCCTATCAGCTGGATCTACCCAGCGCTATTCGGTGCCACCCTGTCTTCAATGTCACTGCTCTGCGCCGGTATGAGCAGAATACTATTCCCGGCAGGCGGCAGCCACCCCCGCCACCGTTCACTGACTTGCACGGTCAGACCAGATACATGGTGGAGAAGATTCTTGACGATCGCCAGCGAAGGCATCAGACTCAGTACCTTGTCAAGTGGCAAGGATACCCAGACGACGAAGCGACCTGGGAGCCAGAAGAGAACTTGCTGGACGAGGCCGGTAGGCCGATAGTTGCTCTGAGGCGTTACAGGGCGTCCAGGGCATGTTAGTGACACTATGGTTACAGCGAAATGTTCTCGCTCAAATTCAATTGCACGTGTACCTTGAGAATTCCCACTTGATCCTTGTTGTGTTAAGCAATCCATTCCCCTCCTGTTTTAGATTTTCCCCATTTCCGTTATCTTCACTCGCCTGACTGTCCTTGGTTACCTTGCACGGTGCTTCAATTAGATGAGCGTTGTTGGGTTGACACGATTTCATTTTGATTATTCCCTTTCCACATATTCCTCGACTCCCTGGAGGCACATGTGCCTCGCTTAGGAGGGAGGGATGGTGTAACAGTTCCCTGTTAGCGCTAACCGTATCTGCCCTCTAGCTCTGTATCTTGCACCTTTCCCTATCCTGTCAGCACGCGCGTTATCACCTTAGGGCACGAAGTGCCCTATATCAGTTGTGTTGCCTTGAGCAAGCATTGTCTTTTCCAAGAATACCTTCAAACGGTTACACTTTCTGCTTATGTCGAGCATATTTTGGCATAATATTTTGGCATATCTTTTTGCATATCTTGCTAAGCCTTTGGCATATTATGGACGTTTTCCCTGATATGCGACGAGCATAATATGCTCTCTTTTTTAGCATATTTGGTCGAGGCCTAGCCTCCTGCCTACAACATCCACACGCATTGCTCACCACCTCCTGCCCACACCAGCCACACACTCGGCGCTAACACTGCACTGCTAGCCCCTGCCTTCAACAACCACACACTCTGCACACAGCCTCCTGCGTAAAAATACCACCGCTAGCTCCCACAGTCTCACACAGCTTTCTATACCACCCTCTCCTGGCATATATACTGGCATGGTCGGCACCCGATCTTCATGTTGCCTGATGATTGCGTAAGCATGAAACTTGAAGTAGCAGCAAACAAGCCTTGATTGTCCTTGTTGTTCTATTCTGTATTACGCTCTGCCTCCGCGGTGTTGAGCACTGTCAGCACTCTGGGTACGTCCTTTGGTATAATTATAATAATTATAATACCAACTACACGCGTGCGTCGACCAAACCACTCAGTTTTTCAAAGAGATAGATCACACAAACCACGATAAGCCCTGAAGCCCAAAACACCTTGGGAAGGAGCGGCCGGTGCAAAGTGATCAAGAATGCTAGGAGGAGCCTCGAAGAACTCTGATTGGAGTTCGCCGAGGCTCATTCTCCAATCTGTATTTCTACTTCGTCTCCTACTCCGCATTCATGATCACTGTGCATGCT
>NC_088644.1:47927612-47956370 GCF_964019385.1 Sycon ciliatum
CCCAAACCCGAGATGGACGAATTGCAAGCCCAGCTCACGGAACTCCTCCGCAAGGGCTTCATTGAACCCAGCAAGTCACCATACGGTGCCCCAGTCTTTTTCGTTAAAAAGTCTGATGGCTCATTGCGCATGGTTTGTGATTGGCGGAATTTGAACAGGATCACCATCAAAAACAAAGCTTGCCTCCCAAACATTGATGACCTGTTTGATACCATTCAAGGTAGCTCATACTTCAGTAAGCTGGATTTACGCTCGGGATACAATCAGCTTAGGATCCGTCAGGAAGATGTACCTAAGACGGCTATCAATACTCCCTTCGGTCATTTCCAGTTCCGGGTCATGGGCTTTGGATTAACTAACGCCCCTGCCACGTTTCAGTCACTGATGAACAGTATTCTCCAACCGTACTTACGGCGGTTTGTGGTAGTGTTTCTGGATGATATTCTTATCTTCAGCAAATCCTGGCAAGATCATCTTGAACATATCCAGACAGTTCTTGAGACGCTCCGGAAAAATAGGCTATTCTGTAAGCAGTCGAAATGTGAGTTTGGTGTCAAGGATGTTCTGTTTCTAGGGCATCGCATCGACGGTGAATGTATCGCTCCAGATCCAAAGAAGCTTAAAGCAGTGAGGGAATGGCAGCCACCGACGACAGTTACGGAGGTGAGACAGTTCCTTGGTTTTGCGAACTACTTTAGAAGATTTATTGAGCACTACTCTACTATATCGCGGCCATTAGAGGAGATCACTGGCAAACATGCCAGGTTCGAATGGAGTGGCCCCCGTCAGCATGCATTCGAATCCCTGAGACAGGCCTTGTTGAGTGCACCGCTGTTGAAACTAGCAAACGTGCAGAAGCCTTTCAGAGTTGCAACAGACGCAAGTGATTTTGCAATAGCAGGCGTCCTTCTCCAACAGGGGGAGAGCGATAGTGCTTGGCATCCTGTGGCATATGCCAGTCGTAAGCTGTCACAAGCGGAGCGAAATTACACTGCTGCAGAACGCGAAACCCTGGCGGTGGTGTTTGCACTGCGATCCTGGAGAATTTATCTATTCCAGCATTTTGAAGTGTTCAGTGACAGCATGGCCGTAGTCTACTTGAGCACAAAAGCCAATCTCACTAAGCGCGAAGCTAGATGGGTTGAATTTCTTGCAGATTATGACTTCACAGTTAATCACAAACCCGGCAAGGAAAATATGGCTGATGCGTTATCCCGCCGCCCTGATCTGCGCGGGTCAGCAATTGGCAATGTAGTTGAGGAAAAGGATTGCCCACCCGTCCTACCAGCACCCCATTTGAATGCGATTGAGTTTGCTTTGGAACTGAGTGATAGGGTTGCTGAGATGATTTCGGAAGCATATCAGAATGACGAGCAGCTTTCCCCAATAATTCAGCGGCTGCGCGGCGATTCCTCTGATAATCTACACGAGCGGTACTATTGGGATGAAGAATCCAGGTACCTATACCTCCGTGCAGCACCAAACAATCGCTTGTGTGTACCCAAGTGTGCAGTAAGGCTTCAGCTCCTGCAGGAGTACCACGACTGTGTTACGGCAGGCCATCAGGGACGGGATCGTACATATTTCCGGCTTCGTCAATTCTTCTATTGGCCCAAGATGGGCCTTGACGTGAAGAAATTTGTTAAGTCTTGCGGCATATGTCAGCGCACTAAGGGTGGGTTGCCTAGATCCGGTTTGCTGCAATCGCTCCCAGTACCAGACACCCCCTGGAAAGATATTTCCATGGACTTTATCGTTGGCTTACCCCAGACCCCTCAGGGCTTTGATGCAATTTATACATTTGTTGACCGGCTTACAAAATGTGTCCATTTAGTCCCCACGACTTCCAAAATTGACGCTAAGGGTTCTGCTGATTTGTATCTCCAGAATGTGTTTAGATTACACGGTTTGAGTTCCACTATTGTTTGTGATCGGGACCCAAGATTTACTTCTGAATTTTTCCGGGAATTGTTTCATCAATTAGGTACCACCTTGTCGTTTAGTACTGCCAATCACCCACAGACCGATGGGCAGACTGAGAGAATGAATAGAGTAATTGAGGATGTGCTTAGAGCGTTTGTTAGCCACAAACAAGATAATTGGGACAAGCTTCTGCCTCTTTGCGAATTTGCAATTAATAGTTCATATCAGTCTTCCACTTCTAGCACGCCGTTTTATCTAAATTATGGACTTAATCCCAAGTCCCCACCAGATTTCCTGGCACGGAGGGGAGGAGGGAGTGCCCCAGACTGGATCCAGGATCGGGCGGATGCCGTCAAGTTGGCAAAGGACGCCATGATTGCCGCTCAGGCTAGACAAGCTCAGTATGCAGACAGGGGAAGGGTGCCCAGCAACCTGAAGGTTGGCGACATGGTGCTGGTGTACAAGGATTTCCTAACAACCGCAGAAGCCCGGGATCAGCCTTCACAGAAGCTACGCCCTAAGTGGTTCGGGCCCTACCCAATCATCAAGAAGATCGGACCCAACGCCTATCAGCTGGATCTACCCAGCGCTATTCGGTGCCACCCTGTCTTCAATGTCACTGCTCTGCGCCGGTATGAGCAGAATACTATTCCCGGCAGGCGGCAGCCACCCCCGCCACCGTTCACTGACTTGCACGGTCAGACCAGATACATGGTGGAGAAGATTCTTGACGATCGCCAGCGAAGGCATCAAACTCAGTACCTTGTCAAGTGGCAAGGGTACCCAGACGACGAAGCCACCTGGGAGCCAGAAGGGAACTTGCTGGACGAGGCCGGTAGGCCGATAGTTGCTCTGAGGCGTTACAGGGCGTCCAGGGCATGTTAGTGACACTATGGTTACCGCGAAATGTTACTCGCTCAAATTCAATTGCACGTGTACCTTGAGAATTCCCACTTGATCCTTGTTGATCCACTCACACACAAATACCATGCACACACACACACACACGCACACACACACACATTAACTACAACACACAGCAGCTTGCGGTTAGGAGGGTGCTGGCCAGCGAAGTGAGAGGCTACAGAGAGAGCAGGATCTTGGCGGAGCCAAGAGGATAGTCACGTCCAAGGGACGAAGACCGAAAGCCCTGAGTAGCCGGAAATGAGCATGGCCAACACCCCTTTATTTACTTTATCAAAGTAAATGAGAGATGAGAAATGGGAGGTGGGTGGGTGAAACACAATGATCTGACAAGAGTGATCCGCACACAGAACGAATCGAAATATATAACACTACGAGCAAGGAAGAATGATCGTCGCACAGAACGGATCGAAAATATATAGCAGAGCAAACTGTAGCAAGACATGCAACGATGCATGCCACCCACGTTGAGTTACAAGCAAGCGCCATCATAACACTGCCAAACCCACCCACGTTAAGCTACGAGCAAGCGTCATCATAACGCCGCCACACGCCTTCCACATCGGAGGCGAGCGACACGCATGAATGCCAAACTTTAGTATGACACGTTGAGTGCCTACGACGCATGCCGCCTACGTTGAGCGTCGCGCATGAATGAATGTGGCGTTGAGTGTCACGTTGTATGACACATAGAACGCCACGATGCATAGAGTACCATGTGAGCACGTACAGCGCACGTTCATAGCAGCATAGTTTGAGTGGTAGCACGAAGCAGCCGCGTGCACCCATTAATCTGCATTATTACTATAATGCTACATTAACTACAACACACAGCAGCTTGCGGTTAGGAGGGTGCTGGCCAGCGAAGTGAGAGGCTACAGAGAGAGCAGGATCTTGGCGGAGCCAAGAGGATAGTCACGTCCAAGGGACGAAGACCGAGAGCCCTGAGTAGCCGGAATGAGCATGGCCCATTGTGGCCAGCAAGCCTCGTACCGAAGCAGCCGTGAGCGGGGTTAAAGACATAGACACTGCCGGAGCAGGATCTTGGCAGAGCCAAGAGAGAGGTCAGAGAGAGGTCACTGCCGGAGCAGGAGGGATCACTGCCGGAGCAGGATCTTGGCGGGTAACCACCAGCCACGGTGGGCCACCGGGTAGTTGAGATGGTGTTGGAGCTGAACGTGTCCGAGAACGTCTTGGAATTGCCGGTGGCAATCGTGCACGTTGGCCCGCTGTAGCCACTGACACATTAGCAGCCTTGCTAGCGTTCGGCCTTCGACTGCTTGAATGTGGCAATGATTCATGTCTCGTTGATATGGAGACGAGGCAAGGAAATAGAAAGGCAGATAGACACAGAAGCAGACAGAAAAGCAGACAAACAGACACAAAACAGACAGACAGACAAACACACAAACAGATTCAGGGTCGGCCGGGTAGACACTGCCGAAGCAGAATGTTGGGGGAGCCAAGTATCCACAAGAGTCTGCGTCCGAGGGACGGCGACCGAGGGCCCTGAGTAAAGAGAGGGGTCACTGCCGGAGCAGGATCTTGGCAGGGCCAAGAGAGAGGTCAGACAAGAAAAATACGTAGACACTGCCGGAGCAGAATGTTGGCGGAGCCAAGAATCTACGAGAGAGGATTCAGGGTCGGCCGGGTAGACACTGCCGAAGCAGAATGTTGGCGGAGCCAAGTATCCACAAGAGTTTGCGTCCGAGGAACGGCGACCGAGTTCCCTGAGTAAAGAGAGGGGTCACTGCCGGAGCAGGATCTTGGCAGGGCCAAGAGAGAGGTCAGACAAGAGATATACGTAGACACTGCCAGAGCAGAATGTTGGCGGAGCCAATTATCTACGAGAGAGGATTCAGGGTCGGCCGGGTAGACACTGCCGAAGCAGAATGTTGGCGGAGCCAAGTATCTACAAGAGTCTGCGTCCGAGGGACGGCGACCGAGGGCCCTGAGTAAAGAGAGGGATCACTGCCGGAGCAGGATCTTGGCTGGGCCAAGAGAGAGGTCAGAGAGGGGTCACTGCCGGAGCAGGATCTTGGCGGAGCCAAGGGAGGAGTCAGAGAGGGCGCACTGCAGAGAGAGATCTTGGCGTAGCCCCCCTCTCCTGGCGGAGCCAAGAGAGGGACGAGGACAAAAAGCCCCCTGGGTAGCTAGGCATTAAATGTGTGTGCATTGAGACAGCATGTGGTAAAGAGGATACTGACAAGAGTTCAAGCAACACGGATGAGAACCAGTAAGACAGTTACCTTGATGATCACCTTAGCGGTGTCCCTCATTCCACGCCGGATAAATGCTCGTGCAGCAAAGGGAGCTTGCCCAAATAGAAGGACGAACTTTGTTGCGGTGATTGGCTAGACCATGGTGTCAGGTCGCTTCGCAGCTGTGGGAGCAAAGGTTCTGGAGTCATCCAACTTGGTCCGGGCAGAGCATCGATGGTATTGGAGGTGACTGGCAGGTGTGATGCTCAAAACAGTAAGTAGTACTGGACACAAGTAGAGGGTGCAGATGAGTGCCATGACCACAGAAGAACTGAACGGCTTGTGCCAACCTTCAATACGTTGACAGAGTCTGGTGCCACCGGCTCGGGGTCGTCCTTGACCGAGGTTGAGAGGTGCAGCATTCTGTGAGATCAACTCAGATATATAACACTATGAGCAAGGAAGAATGATCGTCGCACAGAATGGATCGAAAATATATAGCAGAGCAAACTGTAGCAAGACATGCAACGATGCATGCCACCCACGTTGAGTTACAAGCAAGCGCCATCATAACACTGCCAAACCCACCCACGTTAAGCTACGAGCAAGCGTCATCATAACGCCGCCACACGCCTTCCACATTGGAGGCGAGCGACACGCATGAATGCCAAACTTTAGTATGACACGTTGAGTGCCTACGACGCATGCCGCCTACGTTGAGCGTCGCGCATGAATGAATGTGGCGTTGAGTGTCACGTTGTATGACACATAGAATGCCACGATGCATAGAGTACCATGTGAGCACGTACAGCGCACGTTCATAGCAGTATAGTTTGAGTGGTAGCACGAAGCAGCCGCGTGCACCCATTAATCTGCATTATTACTATAATGCTACACACACACACTTACACACAAATACCATGCACACACACACACACACACACACGCACACACACACACACACACACACACACGCACGCACGCACGCACGCACGCACGCACGAATACACACACGCACACACACATACACACACGGGTAAAACAAGGTCTAGGAAAAATTGGCAAAGCAAAACGGGAAATTTTCTTAACGTGCGGGTTAACGGATACCCTTTAGCAGCCATGATTAATGTTTTGCGCAACTTTCACATAAAACAATATTTTAGTATATCTGTTCTCAGGTTGTTTAGCTGTGTAACTGCACTAAGTCGCAGCACCCTTTTCCCCGTTTGTGCTTTACCCGTTTGGGAACCCACTGTGTCACCTCCGTAAAGAGGACGATACTACGCTTTTCCTTACATGTACGACTCACTTTGTAAACCTTTTCTGGTAATCACACAACTCCCGAGAACAGGGACAGATCAATAAAGACCACCTTCTAATCAACAAGAGAAAGTCTGAGCTTGTGTCTGTCACGAGGGTTGTGCCACGGGGCACTGAGATCTCACCAAAACATTGGTCCTTCGAGCCGGATTGTCTGTGGAGAGGGCCGGGCAGCGCCACACTCGAACTAACTACAGACTCGAGTAGACGAGCTAGACGCCGAAGCGGAACGAATCACCGCGGAAGAGCTCGCAGAAGTAGAGCGAAAGCTGATCCGCAAGAAGCTAGAACTCCAGAAGACGTTGAACAGAAACCGGTCAAGCAGCAGCAGTAATGCCAGTGTCCGGACCAGTTCGTCTCGTCGATAACGGGAGACCTGCGACGGATAGGAGCTGACATGCACAGATGGCATTAGCCTAGCTGAGCGCGCGCGACGCGCCGAGCGAGCGGAGAGAAGCCAACGAGCAAATCCAGGATCTGTTGCTGGACACACCAAGGTGAGCGGGCTTCAGGAGCGAATCCAGTGGTACACACCCTACCCCTGCAATGCAGTCACACGCCATGAATCACACCACACACCATTTCATGGTGAGGCAGTCCACAGCTAAGGACTTGCTTCAGTTCTCTGGACATGCCGACGAGTGGCTAGCGTTTATCTTCGCACTGGAGCACACTACCAGAGGGTGCGGCTTCTCAAACGGTGAGAACCTTGGATGATTACAGCAAGCGCTATGCGGAAAGGCCAGGGAAGCCGTGCAGGGGATGATGACTCTCTCCGACAATGTAGGGGAGGTTATCTCCATCTTGAGGATGAGGTTCGGCCGCCCGGACCAGATTGTCCAGAACCTCATTCTGAAGCTGAAGTCACAGAGAGGTATGAAGTCGGAGGAGGCCATCGTGGCACTGATTGAGATCAGCGCCCTGTGCCGCAACCTTGTTGCCACTATGCGCAGCACGAAGTGCACCGGCCTCCTCTACAACCCTCAGTTGGTCAAGGAGCTAGTTGGCAAGCTGTCTGGGGGGGGGGCTTTGGTTTCAATGGGAAGAGCACGCGCTAAAAACCGTCATAGACCCGCACCTGGACACCTTCTTGGCCTGGCTTGAACAGAGGGCCAAGGCTGCATGCCTAGTCGCTCAGCCGATCCCATGTGACGCCACTCATGCCACTCCACGCACAGGCCTAATGCTCACAGTCGTGGAGGCCACCGCTAGTAAGCCACATTACCTCTTTTCTAGCAAATCGGTGCACACCACAAGTAGCTGCCTCCAGCTAGCCGTGGAACCACTTAACGCCGGCCGCCAGTTCGTAAGTGACAAACGGCTGTGCTTCCGCTGCCTTGGCGAAGGCCACCTCGCGAGGGTTTGCGAGGAGAAAGCCTGTTCATGTGGCAAACCCCACCATCCTCTGCTACACCGCGATCACCGCGGAAGTGTAGCACCGCTAGAACGCACATCAGAGATGATAAACACCTCGGCAACCCACGTGTCGGAAAACAGTGGACGGGTGATGCTAAGGGTGATGCCGGTTACGGTACGAAACGGAGACACAGAGGCTGATACGTACGCACTCCTGGACGAAGGCTCCACAGTGTCCTTGATTGAGAGCGAACTAGCGAGGAACTTGGGCTTGCAGGAACAACTCGGCCCCTGAGGCTGTCATGGACGGATGGCAAGCAGCACCAGGAGTCCAGCTCCAAAGTAGTAACATTCAGCGTAGCTGGCAGGCAGAGACAGGACAGCTTCACTTTAACCAAAGTCCACAACCATGCTATGTTCAACCCGCGAAAAGAATAAATCAACCCTCAACGGTTGAAAAATTGCGCCCACCTGGAGGGACTTGACCTTCCAACGTTGCCGTGCGCCAAGCCCAGACTCCTAATCGCACAAGACCATTACAGCTTGATCGCACCACGGGTGACCGCCGAGGGCCCACCAAACGCACCCGTAGCTACACATACCAAGCGAGTGCGGGTTGTTCATGGCGAAACGAGTGCCTGCCACTACAGAATCCACGAAGGCGTGCTTCTGTCCACCTGGGGTCTCGATAGCGACCTCCATGACCTGGTCAAGCAGTTGTTCGCCCTCGACTCCTTCGGGGTCAAGCCCACGGAAATCAGCTGCAAGGCTGACGACCGTGCACTTCAGCTTCTAGATACTCTCACTACACGCACCCCCCCCCCCTCCACAAGGTGGTTACTGATGACTGTCGACCGCAAACGTTGTCTGCTCCCCTCGGGCCTCCACCCCGCACTTCCCTCCCCAAGTTCTCACACGTCAGTATCGGTGCTGTTGAACGGCTACTCCAGCAAGTTAATCCCGCGAAGGCAACAGGCAGCGATGACGTACCAGGGGCAGTCCTCAAACTCTGCTCTGACGTCTTGGCGCCGTCTGTCACTAGCCTGTTCAATGCCTCGCTGTCGTGCGGACATGTGCCCTCGGCGTTCAAGCTAGCTAATGTCATCCCACTGCATAAATCTGGTGATCCATCGCTGCCAACTAACTTCCGCCCTGTATCCCTTCTACCCATACTCTCCAAGCTGCTAGAGAAGTTGGTTCAGAAGGAGCTCATCACCTTCCTGGACATAACAGCATCGTTACCAACAACCCAGTTTGCGTTCAGGCGTGGCCACTCTACCGAAGACGCATTAGTCCTTATGTCAAACCGCATCCTAACAGCCAAGGACCAGGGCCTATTCACAGGTGTATGCCTGTTAGACATGTCCAAAGCCTTCGATAAAGTCCAACATGACAAGCTATTGCAGGATCTCCACAGTGTTGGGGTGTCCGGTACTGCCTTGGACTGGTTCGCCAGCTACCTATCCGGTCGCACTCAACGTGTCTGTCTGGGGTCGCGGACTAGCTCTATATCAGCTTGCACGAGTGGTGTCCCCCAAGGTTCGGTGCTGGGCCCCATTCTGTTCAGCCTTTACACCCGCGAGGTCCCCGCTGTAGTTGGCCAGTCCGAGTCAGTTCAATTCGCGGACGACATTGCGCTCGCGTGCAGCCGGCGAACAGCACAGGAGGTATCCGATGTCTTATCTGCTTCTGTTTCAATCCTTGCAGACTGGCTGAAGGATCGAGGCCTGATCCTCAATGCTGGCAAGAGCCAAGTCGTGCCAATTCCTGCCGGCCGTCAGCACACAGCGGATCTACAGGTCGTCTGCCATGACACTTCACTGCCTAGTGTGCCAAGTGCTCGTTATCTTGGCGCCACAATCGATTCCGGCATGTCCTGGCACGCCCACATTGCCAAATGTTCTGCACGCGTGTCGCAGAAGATCGGAGCACTCTGGCGAATGCGCCGCTGCCTGAATCACCAGTCACGCATGACCTACTTTAGATCGCTGATCATGTCTGACCTGCTGTATGCCTCAAACGCGTACTCTAGCTCTCTGCAAAGAAGGTACCTCGACCGTCTACAGGTCCTGCAGAACAGCGGGGCTCGTGCTGTCTTTGGCCGCCCTCTGTGGTCGTCTGCCCGTGACCTGCTGGAGCGCATTGCAGTGTTCCGTGTGGCAGAAGTCTTCAATCAGAAGCTAGCATACCTGGTGTGGCGCTGTCGTTATGCACTGGCAAGTCCAGAGTTGCAAGCCCTGCTAACCCCCGCTGCACCCGGCCCTACTCGGCTCCAATCTGCCATGGGCCTGTGCGTGCCAGTTTCCCGTTCGGTTGCGGGGCGGGGGCGCTTTGCTTGCAAGGGTGCTGTATTATGGAATGCCCTCCCCAGCGACATCCGTGCCATCCATCACGCTCGGCAGTTTCGCACGCAGGTAATCCCCTATACCTGCGCCCTGTAGATGTCGACAAGCGAAATCTGATTTTTTCTGTTCTCTTTCTGTTCTACCCGATCTCCCTCTGATGTACCGCTGACTCTACGTTGAAGATCAAAGTATTTGAATTCTCATTCTCATTATGATTTTCATATTCGCTTTCATGTTATTGGGTTCTATGCCCGTTTGAACTTGCGAATCAAAATAAATACAAACAAACAAAACAACAAACGCACCGGACGCCGCTGGCCAACGGGGCTACTCTGGCATGAGGACGACATCACCCTTCCACGGAGCAAGGCAACGGCTGGCCAGCGCAGCTGGAGAGACGCCTGCGGAAGGATGGCACACTTGCACAAGGCTACCAGAGCAAGATCTACAGCTATTTGGAACAGGGGTATGCCCGGAAGCTGTCACCTGAGGAGACCACCCACCAGCCAGAGCTGACATGATACCTGCCACACTTTGCTGTGTACAACAAAAAGAAAGGAAAGGTGCAACTGGTGTTTGACGATGCGGCAAAGTCGCACGGAAAGTCTCTAAACGACTTCCTCCTCACCGGCCCCGACCTCCTGACGCCGATCACACAAGTTCTGTACAACTTCCGACTGTATGAAGTCGTCTTTGGTGCAGACATCAAGGAGATGTTCCACCAGGTGAAGATGCGTCCCGAAGACCGTCATGCACAACGCTTCCACTGGTGCGACATGGATGCAAGGAGACCAGCTTACGTGTACCAGATGGACGCCATGATATTCGGTGCAGTCTGCTCACCAACCTCCGCCCAGTTTGGGAAGAACATCAACGCGCACGACTTGGCTTCCGTAGAGGCTCGAACCGTGACAGCCATAGAGAAGTACCACTATGTCCACGACTACTTCCACAGCACTCCAACAACCGAGGAAGCCGTAGCACTAACCCGCAAGGTGATGGACGTCCACGAGGGGAGGGTTTGTGATCCGTAACTGGGTGAGCAACTCTCCGACGGTCCTCGAGAGCCTTCCATCAGATCTGAGGTCACCAGGAATTGTGAACGTCAACAACCACAGCCTCCCCATTGAGAAGACCCCGGGCCTCCGATGGGACACTGCGAAGGACACTCTTGGCTTCTCCTGCGGCACTAAGCCAGATCCAAAGGCACCAGTCACCAAGCGAAGCGTCCTGCGACCCACAATGTCGGTCTATGATCCACTCAGCCTGGTGTCTTGCCACACCATCATCGTACGCATGCTTCTCCAAGATATGTGGAGAGCTGGCATAGGCTGGGATGATGAACTCCCTGCATCCCTTGCACTGAGATGGACAGATTAGGCTGCAGAGCTAGACCAGGTGGTCACCGTAGAAGTGCCACGGTGCTACACACCGTTGATTACAGTTGCTACCGACATCCAGCTGCACGTGTTCGCCGAAGCAAGCGAGAAAGCATACGGCGCCGCTGCGTTCTTTAAAGTAGCGAATCACGGTACTCAGCTGGCAGTGTCCCTAGTCGCAGCGACAGCACTCGTCGATTCACTGAAACCGGCCTCGATACCTCGTCTGTAACTCCAGGCCGCGGTCCTGGCCTGGCGACGATCCTGTACTGTCCGGGAGCAGCTGCGTATCACAATTCCACGGGTCATATTCTAGACGGACTCTAGAACGGTGTTGCTGTAGATACGCTCGGACGCACGGCAATAAAAACCATTTGTGGCCCGGTGGATCGCGGAAATAACGGACACAACTGAAGTAGACCAGTGGCAATGGGTACCAACAAGAGAGAACCCAGACAACGATCTCTCTAGAGGTATCTCTGTCCAGCGCTTGCAGCCAGACGATCGCTGGTCTGGCGACCCGGACTATCTGAGGCAAGGCAAAGTAGACTGGCCTGCCGAGGAGACTTGTACGCCGGACCTGGATGATCCGAGCTGAAGCGTGCGTTCAGTGGCGACAACGCAGCAGCCGGACACAGTTCAGAGCCACCCAACCAGAGATCGAGCGCTTCTCAAGCTGGTATCGCCTGGTAAAAGCAACCGCCTGGGTGCTACACTTCACTCGCCACCTGCGACACGGAGAAAGAGACGCTGCCAAGCCGTCAATGACAGTCCCAGAGCAGCGAGCCGCGGATAATCTTTGGTGGAAAGCTGCACAAGCGAAAGGCTTCCCCGAAGAACTCGCTACGCTCCGCAATGGCAAGGCAGTGGACAAGGACAGGCGCCTGGTCCAGATGACAATCTTCATCTACGTCTATGGCATCATGTGCTCTGACAGTCGCGTACGGAACGCAACGGTTGGAAACAAGAACCTGCGCCAACCTGTACTGCTCCCGCCGAAACACGCCTTCACTAGGCTGCTCATACAGCAACACCATGTCTGGTCACTACATCAATGACAGGATTGCGTAGTGAACGAGCTGCGGCACCCCACATGGGCGGAGCGTGGGAGAGGCTCGGTGGGTCCATCAAGACCGCACTTCGCGCCATCCTTAAAGAGCGCCACCCCGAGGAGGAGACCCTCCTGACCGCACTGGCAGAAGCAGAGGCACTCGTGAACAGTCGACCTCTCACACTTGTCACCCCGGATGACAACGACAACGAGACCTTGACTCCAAACCATTTCCTGATCGGCTCCTCATGTGCCATACTTCAAGGAATCACGCAGGCAGATGTCTCGCTGCGGCGCCAATGGTACGTTACGCAAGCCCTTGCGGGTATGTTGTGGCGCCGTTGGGTTCGGCAGTAAAGGTGGGCCTTCTCCAATCCGGCACCTTTTGCAACGTCATTTTTTTCTGGATAAACAAGGGGGGCTGGATTATCAAATCCTGCCCTCCAACCCGGCCCACCTATTACCATACATGTTTGTGTCGAACGTCAAAACGTAGGGATTTTCTGTGTCAATCCAAGTACTTTGTGGAATGCATGTCTATAACATACACTTGGGAATATCCTATGCGCTGGCATAGGATAATCCCAAGTGTATGTTACATGTGTTGTGTATGTTACAATGCTCCTTGACAGTATGCGATGTGCAGTTGCTGGATTAGAAAATCGAAATATGTACAGTTTGAGTGATTTGTTGCAGAAAATTGCTGCTGGAGGCGGAATTCAAGTGCCGGATTAAAGCGTGGAAAAGGAACTGGAAAATCCGTTTTGCCAGAAAGTGTGCTGGTTTGCAAGGGTGCTGGATAAACAAGTGCCGGATTAGAGAGGGACGGCTGTACCTACCGACTCTCGCTCGCCGCACAAAGTTAAACCGCCAAGCGAAGCAGCTCGTCGTAAACGACATTGTCATCCCCGCGGAGTATGACGCACTACGAGGTTCCTGGACCAAAGGTGTCATTTCAGCCGTCCATCCGGGCCGCGATGGTGTCGTCCGTGTCGACGACGTAAAGACCGCATCTGGTGTCGTTTTTCGTCGATTCGCCATGAAATTTTGTGTACTGGACGTGCGGTTGTAGAGCTCTCATGCCTCCCGCACTTCTGCGCTGCAGCTAGCTGCACTGTTTTTTCTCTTTTTCTTGTTTTTTTCTCGTCTTGTCCGTCCATGGACCATCCACCTTTGTTTCTACTCGGATAACGCGATAGTTGCTAGGTTTGAATATAGTCTTCTTCGCTTCCCTTCAGTTCCTGTTCACATGTTTATGTTAACTCTTCCACGGTTTGTTACCAGGGGGAGAATGTTGCTGCTTGACTGCACTAACTCGCAGCACACCATTCGTTTGTGCTTTACCCGTTTGGGAACCCACTGTGTCACCTCCGGAAACATGATGATACTACTCTTTTTCTTACATGGACGACTCACTTTGTAAACCTTTTCTTAGTCAAGTGGTGTGCTTCACTAAACACTTTCTTATAATCACACAACTCCCGAGAACAGGGACAAATCAATAAAGAACACCTTCTAATCAACAAGAGAAATTCTGAGCTTGTATCTGTTACCAGGGTTGTGCCACGGGGCACTGAGATCTCACCAAAACAGTTTGCATTTTGATATCACATGGTGATTCGCAAATTGATTTGTGTCTGTTAGTTGGAGAGGTAGATCTACTAGATGCGAAAATTCAACAACAATGCAGACATCCAGCGTGGAGTTGTAAATATTTGACTCCCGCCTGGAATGCGCGATCCCAGCAGTGTTGTTCCGTACTGACTGGATCATCGGAATCCAAACGGGTATCATTTTACTAACGGTACCTGAGATAAACGAGCGGATACCCAGGTACCCAGTACACCACTAGAACAAAACCAGCGGATACCCAGGTACCCAGTACACCACTAGAACAAAACCAGCGGATACCCAGGTACCCAGTACACCACTAGAACAAAACCAGCGGATACCCAGGTCCCCAGTACACCACTAGAACAAAACCAGCGGATACCCAGGTCCCCAGTACACCACTAGAACAGAACCAGTACTTCATCAACACATACATCTGGTGTTTAGGTATGTACACGTGCTTGAAGCGGCCCACAAGTAAATCAAATAATGGCTTTACCTTTATCAGACGACCATCCTGGCTATGGGGTTCATTGTTTGTGAAGGGTATGCATTGCATAATGAGTTGGAAATGGGTGCACGTCATGAGGGCCGGAAATCCATGTGTGCCGATCGTAGCGTCACAGCTCCAATAATAGGTTGATTTGGGGCTTTGTAGCATACAGGATAGACTTATCACTGTAAAGTCCACTACTTCGTGATTTCTATTTGTAGAATACATGACAGGCGCATTCAGTGTGCCTCGCAGGAGTGCGAGATGCTGCAGAAGACCAGGTTCGACCTTTCTGGACCGCCATTCACCGACGGTGGGCTACACGATGCTGGAGGAACTAGATTCCAGTGAAAACCCAAGATTCCTTTGCTCCTGGACGCTCCGACGTGTTGTGATATCTGCCAGGTGCGCAGTAACTAGTATTTTCATCG
The DNA here is from genome assembly GCF_964019385.1 of Sycon ciliatum. Lineage (NCBI taxonomy): Eukaryota > Metazoa > Porifera > Calcarea > Leucosolenida > Sycettidae > Sycon > Sycon ciliatum. The sequence goes on from NC_088644.1 coordinate 47,942,647, forward strand.
CTATAGCGAAGACGACGCCGATCGGCAAACTATCGCTCACAGCCATCACCAGCCTCTCAAAACCATCACTTGGCATCCCCCAGAGGTATAGGAGAAAGCCAAAACAGCTCACAACAAACAAAAGCTAAGGACGATGGAAAGAGAGCATGTCAAAAAGAAGACGAACAGTATGAAGTTCAAATGGTTTTGAACACTCGTACCACCAACTATACCACTTTCAATAAATCGTGACGCCATTTTGTTTTAAAGGGGAACTCCACGAAAAAATGAAACTTTGATAGCCTGTAGAGTTTCGGGCGCTGAGTCGAATGGTCTTGGTCCGAAGTCTCTACGACAAAGCGTTCTTGAGATATTTCACTTTGAAATTGCAAAAACGGGGGCCGCGCCCTGACGTCATGCGGCCATTTGGTTACATCATCACGGGCTGCCTACGTCATTGTGGCAAAGTCGTTTCTCTTCGCCAGTCTACAAGCACTAATTTTAGTTGGTATTTCAAGGGAAGATGGGCGATTCCGAACAATCCTCTGTCCCCAGCAATGAAGGCAGCGATGCTGAGGCCAGTGAGGACGACCAACAGCCCACCGCCGCGTATGGTTGGGGCAGGGAGCCCAGATACTCTGCTGAGGAGCTGCCATCGCGTGTAACAAATGTGGAGGAAGAAGATGCGTCAGCAGCTGCGTCCGACAGAAGACGAGTAGCTTGGCCACCAGAATCTCGATTCGTTTGGGACTCCGACTGGTGCGAGCGTGGACAAAAGTGTATAGCCATGCCCAGCCCGCGGGAATGATTTTGCTGGTAGGATGCTGCCGTCGCTGTCGACAAGACGGCCCAAGGTTTCTTGCGTAGCGGACCTCGCAGATTACGAGATCGTATCCTTGCATTAGGCTGTGCTCATCACTGCTCTTCGAGGTTATCTCGACATGCAGAAGCCGCCAATGCCAGTGACAGAAGAGTCTGACATTAGGTAAGCCTCAATTAGTTTGCCTTGACTTGTCTTGTGAGGATCGCGTATCAGCATGATACACTTATTCTTATTTTGTGGGGGAAATTTATTGTTGTCAGGCGCACTACAGTAGGCGTCGCACAAGAAAGACAGGTAGTTATCACAAGTTTCATGCATGACACAAACAAATTTCTCTTTGCTCCGAGTATGTCTTGACTTATCTTGTGAGGATCGATGCGCGTAATGTTTTATGTGTAACTAATTATTGTTGTCAGGCATAGCACGAACAACGTTGTTCTGTACTATAGACCGTGCTATCACAAGTTTTCATGCATGACTCACATTTGTCTTTGTCATTTTCCCTTGGATTGGTACAAGATCTACAAAGTATGGTAGGTAGTGTTCTGTTGGTGAAGAGAGCACTGCACACAGTTTATGAGCACCATGGGTGCATTTGATCACACCCGAACCCATACTTTATCGTTTCAAGCGATAGACTTTGTCAATAAACTCGTTTTCTAGTATACCATGGCATGCAACGTACAAGCGTGGGGTCAAGAAAGCGTACACCAAAATAATGCACAAATTCTGGCAGGAGAGTAAGAAATCTGTACTTTCTGACCAAGACATCTCTGTACTAGTAGGTAATCGAACGCGTCCTAATCAGTATTCATCCCCCAGATCATTGGAATTCAATTTGAAATCAGCAATTATGGTAAATTCTACAAGACCCTCCATCTTTGTACCAGTGGACACTAAATTAGTATGGCGCGCGCACTGAAAGTGCAGGTAGGTACCGGTAGGTGCAATACAGCGCATATGTAGAGTAAATGAGTATTTGACTATAAAAATTATTACGGTACAGCAATGTGGTATGTGTACAAGCACTCATCATACACATTCCATATGACATTCTGTGTTTGTGTAGATCTCTACGCTATGCGGCACACAGGCAGTACACACTATGTACACGGCAAATTGGGCAAGCACGTTCGTTGTCGTCTTCCAGCCTGCGTTGTGAATACCATCAGGCAAAGATATCCAAATCCTGCACCACCTCAGCCTTCTCAGGAGGCTTCCACCTGGAATTTGGCAGGGAAACACGCTTCTCCAAGGCAGGAACATGGAGGTTGCCATTTGCAACCGCTACCACCTCACACATGAGCTTGTCAACATACTCATAGCTCTTTCTGTCGTATAATTTTCTATTTGGCCACAGTCTTCTTTATGCTTTGAGAACTGGACTTTATACCTTCCTATCGCGGTCTTTTTGGTTGTGCTGTGGCGACGGTTGACATTGACGTCGTCAAGAGCTGCGAGATGTGCGTGTCCAACCATCCCCAGAATTGAGAAACGAATGCGTTTGAGAATGTAGTTTGGCATGACACTGTGATATACCTGCATGGCAAAAAGAATGTGGAGAAAACACACTTGCTTAGACAATATACTGCTGTATGAGAAAATGGAAACTTCACCGTACAGGACGACTCTTGTTCTCAATTGCATTGTTCGTTTCATTCCCTGTGTTGCCCATAAGAGACGGGAGCAAAAATGTTCAGCAGATGTTTGTTGTCTTCTGGCGTGGAGTGGCGGCGTCATTAGATGTACACATAGTCATTTCACTAAGTATACCACTACTACAGCATATGTACTATCCTTAGGCTAGCGTGCATGCGAGTGAGTTTGAGTATGTGGGTGCGTATGTGTGTGTGTTGTTGTGTTTGTGTGTGTGCACGCACACGCACGCGCGCGCATGTGGGTGAAGGTGTGAGTGCATGTGTATAATATGTGTAGTTCCCACTGTATTCCTTGCACAATATGTCTTCACTTACTTTTCTTTCGCATACAACCAGAACCCATTCCTTGTTCGAAATTAGATTTTTTTTGGCCTGGTGATCCCGCAAGCGTGGAACTCGGAGTGTAATATATTTTTGTTTCACTTTACTTGCACTATTCCAAGGCTGTCCAGACTTCTAACAACTGCTCTGAGTGATATGGTATTCATGCAACCATGCCTAGAAGTAGGGTAGCTGTTATAAATAGAGACATATCCACGCAATCAACTTACACTGGTTCAGTTTGGCAGGATTGGTGAGACAGTTCTAGTTCGTCGTGCATGCTGCCTGCACATCGCAAGCAAACAGTTCTGTAACCTTCGTACTTGCTGGGGGTCTGTCTGTTTGCGTCCCAGTTGATGACAGATGTGCACAGTTTGAGTACTGGTATGCGCAAAGTTACTGGGGTAATATCGTTCATCAGCTAGCTGCAGTCGGAGTTGATGGGGTGATGTACTCTTCTGATCCTGATGGGACGTATCTCGCCCTGCTTTCTCAGTTGCAGCTTGTTGAGTTCGCTTTGCTGGAGGCTCACGGTTCGGAGGGCACTGGTACACTGATGAGGGCTTTCCTGGATGGCGTACTCGTCAAAACTCAGCTCTCAAGTCCCTCTGGATCATAAATGCAGCGAGCAAACATAGCTCGTGCTGCGAAAATAGGCTTGAAATTTTCACGACGCATTGCAACATCTCGGCGCTTTGCCAGGTCTCCATCCTTTGGGAATTTGAGAAAACTAACCCCAGGAGGATGATGTGATACTGGCACAATCAACAACACAACAATTTGGCATTGCAGCGGCTCAGGCGACTTGGCAAACTACTTTCTGAAGTGACTTTCGTCCTGAAGAAAGTGAGATTCAAAAACCAAATATTTTCGCACATTGCCACAATGACGTCACACATACATTGGTATGGGGCGTGGCTAAAATTGAAATATCTCAAGAACGCTTTCTCGTAGAGACTTCGGACCAAGACCATTCGACTCAGCGCCCGAAACTCTACAGGCTATCAAATTTTCATTTTTTCGTGGAGTTCCCCTTTAACATGAATATCGCGGATTATTTGGTCCGACCTAGTACACAAGTTTTTGCATCAATAAATCTTTCCCCATGATCAGCGTTCGTGTCTGCGGCCTGCGCTGGCGTAACTTGTGCTGCTGCGCCCTGCTCAAGCTCGACATCGACATCTCCGATATCCTCAGGGCCGTCCAATGCGACCACGGCAGTAGGTACGACATCCACCACGGCGGACACGTCGGCGAAATTTGTTCCGTCACGGTCGCGGACGGCTATGTCCGCATCTGAGTCATCTCCTTCACTATCGCAGCTCCAGTCATCACTGTCCGAGTCCATGATCATGATGATGGACTGGATCACTTCTTCAGCCGACATGCGGCGTCTCGCCATGTCTGAGTGACAGCTAAAGAAATTGTTTCGGAATCGAAATTATGTTTTTCGAGCGCGCTCTGAATGTACGAGCCCGCGCCCGTACTTTGAAACACGGGGTGAGGTCTTTTTCAGTAGGGTGTAACCCCTAGTTTCCCCTCGAAGAGCCATAATCGGCCACGGTCTGTGACTGGTGACTGGTGCGGTACAAGGACGAGACATGCGAGTATGGTCGCACGTTTGGCTGCTGTATGCTAGCCCGGTGGGTGCGCCAATCTCCAGCATAACGATGTGTAAAGTCATGATGCTGCACTTTCCCGCTTCTGTCCTGGTTTCACAACCCTGTGCATTGCAGCCGTGAGCAAAACCAGCTCAGGTGATCTGAGAGATCCCTCCGGAGCTCTATCTTGTCCACAGTGCGCTGAGCCCACTCACTGACTCAGATCGGTCATGGTCTTTATTATTGGCTTGCCAAAGTGCGCATTCTGATCCCACTCAGATCGGTCATGGTCTTTGGCATGTCTCTGGCAGCAGCGCTTGCCTTGTGACTGCCGTGGCCAGGTTTGATTTCTGTCGTCCACCCACAGCAGTGACATGTCCACTGCTAACTGTATTCCTGCTGTAACGATACTTACGATGATGGGTAGCACGGGTACCCTACTACCCGATGACATCCCTCCTTACAGTGCAGCTGTACTGGTGCCGAGGAAGTACCGGTTGAGAGTGGACCGTATGCGTGTTAAAACAAAATGGCGTCACGATTTATTGAAAGTGGTATATGGTAGTTGGTGGAACGAGTGTTCAAAACCATTTGAACTTCATACTGTTCGTCTTCTTTTTGACATGCTCTCTTTCCATCGTCCTTAGCTTTTGTTTGTTGTGAGCTGTTTTGGCTTTCTCCTATACCTCTGGGGGATGCCAAGTGATGGTTTTGATAGGCTGGTGATGGCTGTGAGTGAGAGGTTGCCGATCGGCGTCGTCCTCGCTATAGCGATGAAAATACTAGTTACTGCGAACCTGGCAGATATCACAACACGTCGGAGCGTCCAGGAGCAAAGGAATCTTGGGTTTTCACTGGAATCTAGTTCCTCCAGCATCGTGTAGCCCACCGTCGATGAATGGCCGTCCAGAAAGGTCGAACCTGGTCTTCTGCAGCATCTCGCAGTCCTGCGAGGCACACTGAATACGCCTGTCATGTATTCTACAAATAAAAATCACGAAGTAGTGGATTCTATAGTGATGAGTCTATCCTGTACGCTGCAAAAGACACAGGAAATGTGACTGGTGTCTGTACACTGGACGCCAATATCCCAGTATTCTCCTGCAGGATCTGTTTGACATTGACATACCGGTATGCAGTGGGTCGACATTGGCCTGGTTTGGCAGGTATCTGCCTGGATGGATGTAGCAGGTTTGCATTGGCTCGTCGTCCAGTCCGACATTTTCCTGTAACTGTGGAGTACCAGCAGGGTTTGAGAGGTTGCTCATGCTGTTTTAAAACACATCTCTACTGCCTGTCTCGTCCTGGAAGTGCCGTCTCGCCGCTTCCTTGCTCTACAGTCGCGCTTATTTCGCTTTGTTTCGTGGTGCAGCTCAAAACCTGCCCAAACAACTGTGAGCTCGCAACATGGTATGGACAAATTGCGCCACTCATGCTGGATGACTAAAACCGGGATAGTCGAGTAAGCGAGTAGGCTCCCTGGGCCATGGCAAGATCTGTTCAGCGCGGGCTATTCCAACCTCCAAGTGCATAGTCACCGATCGATCCATGCGATGGTGGTTGACCTACAAAAAGCCAAGGTCTACGAGTACTACTATTGGATGCTGTCTACATGCAGTCAACAAAATCAAAGTACCTCAGTATGCCCCAGAACAGGGCATATGCATCTATAGCATGACACAACAGGGGTTCTGGCGGCACCTGTCAAACAAGCAGTAGCGACTAGTGCCAGCTACCTATTGGAGGCTAGCCGCTACAGTCTGTCACTGGAGATAATTATTATGTTCACTGTTTAGACTGAGCACAATCAATGATGCCCAATCAATCTGCCCAATGTGTGTTCTGTTCCACCTAATTATAACGTCCCATCACATCAACCCTACTACACGCACATGTCGTCACTCTAGCATGACTTGTGTTATTATTGTTTATTTTGATTCGCACGATAAATAGAGCACAATAAACGTTAACTTGACCGAAGGATAAAGGCGACTGCAGATAGAGGAACACATCGAGGTACAGGTACCGGCATCAATACAGTATCAGAGAGAAACAAACAAAAATGAGAGGTACGCAGAAAAACTCTCGTAAGCCCAAGGGGAAGTGGTTGATGAGGGATGAATGCACTCTCCACGCTCATCTACACTGTTCGTGGAAATGCACACATACATACAATAATATACAACATAGCAACAGCATGCACAGAACCGAACAATTTCATGTTCACACATGCAAGCACAGACCTGAACATTAGTACCAAAAGCCGATACAGACAATATCCCCATACACACAGACGCACACACACACATACACACACACACAATGTCCCATGTATGCGCCCGTGGCGAGAAAAGCACGCAAATCTACAAATGCACTGGATGTGAACCCACAGATTTTCTCTTATAAGTTATAGCAACGATAGCGGATCTGATTCTGAATGAAACACACACACACACACACACACACACAATACAATCATTGAATGCCCATCCGCAGATGATGGCAGGTCCTGAAAGAACAGGCAGTGTTCCAGTAATGGGGAACAGAACTTCGAGTGGCGAGTGAGGTATACACACACACGTGCGTGCGCGGGCACACACTAAAGTATTCAGAAATAGAATCGACATTGTAGTATTCATTGGTTTGGGAATGGAAAGAAAAATAAAACATTGCTGTAGCCTAGTGTAGGTTATTGTTGTAAGGACATTGGGAGCACAACAGAAAGGTAAGCAACTTGCTTTGAAGCAAATAAAGTTATTATTCCACGGATCTCAGAAGGAAGGAACGTTCCAGAATGCTGCACTGGCAACAGGCGGTCTGCATGTGCGCGGCCCCTGCAGTCGGTCCAGCTGCCGGCATTGCAGTGCTGAAAAGAATGTGCAGTACAGCATGTCACATAGTATCGCAGCCTGGACAAATAGGCGCGGGGAAGTCCTAGTTATTTTTTTTGTATTGTATTTTATTATTTTACTTGGGCACTCCCAACAGACCCTAAGGTTTCTTACAGGGTGCCCGTTATGTGCACACCTACACCACGATGCACCAATCTTCTGAGCTACTTTGGCAACAACTTTGTCCACTTGAGACTCCCATGGGCTGAGCCAGTTGTTGAGGGCTGCACCAAGGTGGACGGCAATGACCGCTGATGGCAAGGCAATCCATAACACACAGTCACTAGGGCATCGTCAACATGGCGCTGAGGCGGGATCAATAAAATCAACCTTTAGGCTGTCGCGGGGTTGACAACGAGGCCGCTGTCTCGAAGCTAGTCAGTCAGCCTGGTCACCGCCATTGACGAACCAGTCGCCACCGCCAGCAGTGGCGGTAGGTTGTGACAAGTGTGGTGCAATATTGTCAGCAAATTCAGTACTTAGGATAAGATGAGTGACAAAGGGAACGTTGTGTTTGATAATATTGAAGTGAACAGGGATGATCACAAACCCTGCGCGTACTCCACCGTGAGTTACAAGACAATTCCGGACTGGACGACGAGCAAACGCCAACCTGCTACATCCAACCAGGCAGATACTATTACGATAGCTGCCAAACCAGGTCAATGCCAACCTACTGCATAATGTCAATGTCAAACAGATCCTGCAGGAGAAGACTGGGGTGTTGGCGTCCAGTCACTGAGTGTACAGACACCAGTCACATTTCCTGTGTCTTTTGCAGCATACAGGCTGAGACTCATCACTGTAGAGTCCACTACTGCTTGAGTTATATTTGTACAATACATGGCAGGCGTACACGGTGTGCCCCGCAGGACTGCGAGGTGCTGCAGAATACTAGGTTCGACCTTTCTGGACGGCCATTCACCGACGGTGGGCTACACGATGCTGGAGGAACTAGATTCCAGTGAAAACCCAAGATTCCTTTGCTCCTGGACGCTCCGACGTGTTGTGATATCTGCCAGGTTCGCAGTAACTAGTATTTTCATCGCTATAGCGAGGACGGCGCCGATCGGCAACCTCTCATTCACAGCCATCACCAGCCTATCAAAACCATCACTTGGCATCCCCCAGAGGTATAGGAGAAAGCCAAAACAGCTCATAACAAACAAAAGCTAAGGACGATGGAAAGAGAGCATGTCAAAAAGAAGACGAACAGTATGAAGTTCAAATGGTTTTGAACACTCGTTCCACCAAATATACCACTTTCAATAAATCGTGACGCCATTTTGTTTTAACATGAATATCGCGGGTTGTAGACTAGAACGTTCTTATTCTCATGTGGAAATTTGTAGATGGCCGAGCCACCTTGTACAGACGGGTATCATATGCCTGGTAACATTCTGGTCTGCTCGTTCTTGGGTGCATTGTTCTTGATCGTCCGAGAGTAATGGTACGGCATTGTTAGGATTACGGGTCACGGGGGAGCAGAGTTTGCAATGTACTTTTATGTTTATGTATCTATGTCATTCGGATCTTCCCAAGTTGTACATTGTACTGTTGAGATACCGAATTCAAGTAAATCAATACCATACCATACCATGTGCCTGTATCAGCTCGTTCCAGGGCTGGGATCTGTTCAAAACGGATGTGCAAGGGATTGGTGTGTGCGTAAGCATCAGCTGTGACATTTTCAGAATGCATTAGAAGACGTGCTAGTTGAAATGAATGAAAACTGTATATTGGGTGTATTTTGTCATGGTCTCGAATGAGCCATGAAGATCAAGGAGGACTAATATTATTTCACCGCGGCTCACTAGAATCACCCTGGACACATCTGTACAAGTCAGACTTCACTCATGAACACTACACCACGTGATGCGAGTTTTCGTTATCGCCTGACCCAAAAGGAAAACATTGTTATGTGTAAAGTGCAACCCCGTTGCCAACCCGTCTCAAGTACTTGACATTATGTGGTGCGCTCTCCGAGGATTATGCATGTAGATTCTTGGTGTCACCACAGGCACAGCGCGGGATGGAAGACCCTTGAATCACGTGCCAGGATAATCGGAGACTGGATGGGCTTCGCACAATTTGTATGTCGACCTGTTCATATCATGTGATTTGTCAGGTCGCTGCTCTACGCAGAGAGTCCACTCCGGCTAGTCGTACAAGCCATCCATTTTCTGCAAAGCCCCAAGCCTCTCACAACACCGTGTTGTCAAGAACAATCCAAAGAACGAACCTATTCAAATTCAACCAATCCGCAACGTACCTCCTAGCAACCAACCAGTTGCAGTGTCTAAGCTGAATGCTTATGCCACGTTAGAGCGACTACTAGGCGCATGCGTGGAATGAAGTGCCGCGGAGACGCTGCGCTTGTTCAATCACATACATTAGATGCTGTCGTTCCTCCACTGTCTCTCTGAGATTCACTGTAGTACAATCCATGCTGTCTACTGATTCTTTGCTTTTCCTAAGACTAAAGACTTGTGCCAAGATGCCTTCGTACAGATTCCATTCCTCATTGCATTCAAATGATGTTGTCGTGTCCTCTGACGGACGCGAAATGACACGAGAAGCTAGTGCTACCGACGCCACACAAACCCAACCTGCCGCTGCCGCTGCCGCTCAAACTACGCCATCAGCTCCTGCTCCAAAAACGCATCGAGGTAAGTACGCGTGCCGGCGTGTACGCGTGTATGTGTGCGTGATGTCATGTGTGTGTGTGTGTGTGTGTGTGTGTGTGTGTGTGTGTGTGTGTGTGTGTGTGGGTGGGTGGGTGGGTGTGTGTGTGTGTGTGTGTCATGGGTGACATTTAGTGCGTTGAAAAGATCACTTCTCATCTGAATGGACGTGTGGTTCTTTCTCTCTCCCACAGTCTACTGGATATTGTCTGAACACACACTAGTAGGCAACATGCTTATAGAGAATTCAAGAGAATGCCACGTCAAAAGTATCTAGTACTCCACGTACAGTGCTGCCCAATGAAATCCAGTCACGTCACTCAAGTTTGCACCTTGCATTATTTCCCAGCCCTGTGTTAGCAGGTCTAGGGCTGCGGAAAGTCCGGCGCGTACTTGAGTGAGGCGAATGGATTTCATTGAGCAACGCTGTAGTATCCAATAATACGGAGTGAATTGTCAGATTGTCAGACTGTTTTGGCGATAGAAGTGCTCTGGTGTAGTATTCAGTTTAGGCCCACCAGAACATACTACAGTGTAGCATGATGTAACGCAGTGGGTGGTGGTCGCACTACTAGTAGCATGAAACCAAGAAAGTAGGTCAGCTATTGTGGATCACGTAGGTGAGTTTGCCTACTGTATGCCACATGTAGACCAGGTACATAGTCGCATTTGTATTCCACTGGTTTGGGCAGCGGAGATTTCTGTGCCCTTGGCCTTGCACATGGCTTGGTTGATCACAGTATGACCGTGTTTGGGGTCAGCAGATCATGTCGTGATCTCGACCGGCCGTGCATTGCGTAGGCCACTGTACTGATCACTTAGTTGATTCCAAATTTGCACTTTGTTTCGTGTCTGTAGAGTGTTGTGTGGACTGTGGTGTCTCTGGTCTAGTCCCCAGTAGATCTACTCACCAGTGCTATGCACAGATACAGATGCTACGCGCATGTACGCAGCAATGACTCTGATGTCTGAGACTTCGCTAGACTACAAGTAGAGTCCTTGGTGTATATTGTTGTACCAAAGTAATGTTTTTCTATGACGTAACAATTACACGTGTGTACGTAGATCTACGTAGGCTAGGCTGTGTAGCTAACGTACACTGCACTAGAAAGAGTCAGTACCGATTACAGTCATCCACAGTAATACATTTTGTGTCAGACTATGAACAGTCTACTGCTGTCTGCAATGTTCCATACATCCACAGAGCGCTAGCAAACTAGAGGTCAGAGTTCAAAGGTTCAGTCAGTTGATCCCTCACATTTGCCCGTCGGGCAGCTGAATACTTTCTGGTTGTTCGTCAAGACTTTCGTCCGTTCCTTGCAGTTCATTAGTAGTCTTGTTCATGTCCAAGGAACATCAGGGAGGAGGTTTTGAAACTCAGCCATAGGTACTGGACTAGAGTATTTGCATGTTGATGTTTTACTTCAGCAGTGCCCTTCCTCGTCGTGTAAAGTTTCAATTGAAATATTTCCAGCAATTCAGTTAGTCGAGTGGGAGTAGTTCGTAGTGTTTATTGTGATCAATGGAAGCGAGACGGAAGGGGACCATCCTAGACTGTGAGTAAAAACAGCTTTCTACTCAACACCTACGCTTTGCCGTCGTTAATCTCTTATGCTTTTGTTAGCATGAATGTCGTTTGTCGTGAACCTTCGTCTCTGTCCTAGTCTCGTGTCACAACGTGACGGCCATTCAGTGACCTAAATTAGTTGTTTGTTGAGGTGTAGAGTAGTTTTCTTTCGTCGAGAGTTGTCGTAGGCAGTGGTAGCAATGAGGTGTAACATTTGTCGGTCGTTTCTGTAATTTTGTTGAGGAACGTAAATTGCATGTGTTGCAGTGTGTTGTGAGGACAACCCCCCTCCCCCCCCCCCCCCGTGATGTCGTTCATTGACCGTCTTCACCTCTTTCAGCTACAGTCACTGACAACCATATATAGCTGTATGTACGGTTATTGTAACGTTTGTTTGTGAATGATGGTTGCTAGGATACCTGTACCACGCTGTACTCTGTGGCGACAAATGTCATTACTTTCCACTGTCCAAATAAGGGTGATCACTTTGACGTCATACCGTGTGTCTGTGCATGTGCCAACGAAAGTGAAGAGGTGAAAATATCATTCGTATGCTGTGTCTGTTTGTACGATACAGATCTTGAAGAAACTGTGAAGAAATTTGCTGATGCAGTTTCTGAGAAAGGGCGAGCGATGTATGAGATATGGGCGTTGGTGTTCAACGTCCTTCATGCCCTGCACAGTACTGGAGCAGAGAAAGTTAGATGGTCACTACCTGGTCATGTATTCACATGCTCCTACACACTAGGAGTAAGTAGAGTGTTGATGTAATGTGTGTTTATGTGTGTGCTCTTGCAGGTGCGCGTGCCCGTGTGTGTGTGTGTGCGTCCACGTGTGTTTGTGCGTGTGTGTGTGTCTGTCTGTCTGTGTAGGTGCAGGCACCTGTGTGTGTGTGTGTGTGCACGTGCACGTGCCCGTGTGTACGTGTGTGTGTGTGATCACGTCCCCGTATGTGTATATGCATGTTCAAGTGGTGACAAGCCGTCTTCTTGTCTGTACCATTGTCAAGTGATTGATGACCAGTGGAAACTGTTTCTGTGACATAACATTACAAGATGTGCAATTGCTGCAATCTTCTCTCAAGTTGGAATAAAGTTATGACAATTTGACTGGTTTTGACCTCTGAGGTCAATCAGTAGGTTTCCTAACTTCTAATGGCATTGTACTGAGAGTATTGTTGCTGTCATTGTTGTAATTGTCAAATTGTTTCTTCTGTTTTGTATATCACATAGGTCACGATGATACTTGTTCTCTGCTGGTGTGGTGAACATTTGGGTGATGAAATGATGCACGGTCTTGTCGACTATATTCTTCACTTCAAGACAGTTGATGTCAATGAAAAAGAAGATTATACCCACGTAAGTTGTTGTGTTTTGGATTGTGACAAGAGACATTGTCTGTGTTCAGTATACTGTGCTGGTTCACTGCCATGTGTACGTCTTTGCTGGTGTCTCTGTGTGTACGTCTGTTTCCTTGTTGGTGTGTTTGGCCTGTGTATATGTGTTGCATGTTCATCTGTGTGTTTGTGTGTGTGTGTACACGTGTGTGCGTGTGTGTGTGTTTGTGTGTGTTTGTGTGTGTGTGTATGTGTCTCTGTGTGTGTGTGTCTGTGTGTGTGTGTGTGTGTGTGTGTGTCTGTCTGTCTGGCTGTGTGTGTGTTCAGGGCAACTTGACTCTCTTACACCATTGTGCAGGGAAAGGCAATGCACGTTTAGCAAAACTGCTCATCGAACGCGGCGCTTGCCTGAACGCACAGGACAGCTGGGTAAGAAATAGTGTTACTCTAGAGTCTGGTTGTCTCAACTGAATTCTCAGTTTGTATGTTCTTACATGTCTGTGTGTATGTCTGTAAGACAATCTGTTCATCGTTCGTACTTGTATGTCCTTGTGTCCACGTGTGTTCGTGTTTGCACTCACATCTGTTCATCAGAAACGACCTTTTCATTGTACAACCTGTGTTATCTTGTAGGTTCACCTGTGATCTTGTGCAAGTGTGTATGTGTGTGTGTGTGTTTATATGTGTGTATGTGTGTGTGTGTGTCCATGGGTGTGTACCCACATGTGCACACAATGACTTGTAATTCTTCATGTTTGTGCATGTGCCTGTGGTCCTGCATGTGTGTTCATGTGTGCACGTGCATTGTTGTGTTTGTTCTAGTTGTCCAGGTCTGTGTCGGTGTGTGGTTGTAGTAGTTAGTGT
>NC_088644.1:47956570-47984537 GCF_964019385.1 Sycon ciliatum
GCATGGCATTTTAGGAAATTAGTAAACGGACTTCTCGTTGATAATTTGCTTCTTGGTTCTCGCAATATCTGATGGATGTGTTCCATACATTCTATTCGCCATGCTCTTTACAAATACAAGGAAATTTCGTGAATAATTTTCATTGTCGTTGTCTTCTGGTAAACAAATTAATTACATCATAGCTGATGGTTGTCCTCCACCAGTCTGCACTGTGAACTTAGCCAGTTTTACTAGTTGTTAGAAACTGTTTTCCCTCTAGCTAATTTTCTTAGTATGCAGCGCTGGCTGACAATCGTGTACAATTGACCGTGCCATTCTTTGTATTTGTTTCTGGCTTTTTCTTGTTTCTGTACACGTGACAATGTTGCTGTTACCTCAGCTTTGATGTGTTGTATCTGGAAAGATTATTGCTGGTAAAATTTAAACTCTCAGATATTCCAAATACTCTTTCTGCTCTCAGACTATGCTAGGTTCAAGTTTGAACTGAATCTAGGCGGTTTACAGGAGAGTACGAGATTACGGCTACCTGGAGTTGTACATGTACATGTGTGTGTGTGAACGTGTGTGTGTGTGTGTGTGTGTGTGTGAACGTGTGTGTGTGTGTGTGTGTGTGTGTGTGTGTGTGCGTGCATGTTTGTGTGCTGTGTGTGTGTAATGTGCGTGTGTGTTCGCGCATGCGCCTTGGAGGTTTGTTAGTTGCACGATGCTTAGTGACCTCAGCCTCAATCCCGGAGACGGCATCTTGATGGCTCGACATGGCTTTGTCTCAATATTAACCGTTCAGCCCCAAATAGGTTTTGGGAGTTGCAATTGCATGTGTAGTGTCATTCCAAGGCACTTCCTTGCTATCGCTATGATGTCCTGTGTGCAAAAGACCATACACAAGCAAACTCTAGCGTATACTTCAGTAAACCTGGTCGTATTTTAGGTAAACACTGGGATTTATTGTACTGACTGGTCTTGTGTTAAACCCTGTATGACAGTATGACTAGTCTTATCAGGACACGTTACGACTAAACACTGTTCATAACCACTAGTCTTATCAGGACACGTTACGACTAAACACTGTTCATAACCACTAGTCTTATCAGGACACGTTACGACTAAACACTGTTCATAACCACTAGTCTTATCAGGACACGTTACGACTAAACACTGTTCATAACCACTAGTCTTATCAGGACACGTTACGACTAAACACTGTTCATAACCACTAGTCTTATCAGGACACGTTACGACTAAACACTGTTCATAACCACTAGTCTTATCAGGACACGTTACGACTAAACACTGTTCATAACCACTAATCTTATCAGGACACGTTACGACTAAACACTGTTCATAACCACTAGTCTTATCAGGACACGTTACGACTAAACACTGTTCATAACCACTAGTCTTATCAGGACACGTTACGACTAAACACTGTTCATAACCACTAGTCTTATCAGGACACGTTACGACTAAACACTGTTCATAACCACTAGTCTTATCAGGACACGTTACGACTAAACACTGTTCATAACCACTAGTCTTATCAGGACACGTTACGACTAAACACTGTTCATAACCACTAGTCTTATCAGGACACGTTACGACTAAACACTGTTCATAACCACTAGTCTTATCAGGACACGTTACGACTAAACACTGTTCATAACCACTAGTCTTATCAGGACACGTTACGACTAAACACTGTTCATAACCACTAGTCTTATCAGGACACGTTACGACTAAACACTGTTCATAACCACTAGTCTTATCAGGACACGTTACGACTAAACACTGTTCATAACCACTAGTCTTATCAGGACACGTTACGACTAAACACTGTTCATAACCACTAGTCTTATCAGGACACGTTATGACTAAACACTGTTCATAACCACTTGTCTTATCAGGACACGTTACGACTAAACACTGTTCATAACCACTAGTCTTATCAGGACACGTTACGACTAAACACTGTTCATAACCACTAGTCTTATCAGGACACGTGATGACTAAACACTGTTCATAACCACTAGTCTTATCAGGACACGTTATGACTAAACACTGTTCATAACCACTAGTCTTATCAGGACACGTTATGACTAAACACTGTTCATAACCACTAGTCTTATCAGGACACGTTACGACTAAACACTGTTCATAACCACTAGTCTTATCAGGACACGTTACGACTAAACACTGTTCATAACCACTAGTCTTATCAGGTCACGTGATGACTAAACACTGTTCATAACCACTACACCACGTGTACTGTGTATCGTTAAAGCTGTTTTTTCCGTGATGTGTTTTATTTGCGGTAACTTCGGTGCTGACAATTTTACAGAAAGTAAAACGTCCCAAAATTTCGGTAGAACAGGTTCTGTATACATGTCGTACTAGTACACTTACTTGGAAAACGGGTTTTAGCGAAAATTTCCCTACACAGAACCGCCGATTATGGCGAATTCCGAAAATATTGCACACCGAAAATTTCTGCTTTTACAGTATTGTTGAGTACAACAGGAGAGCAACGTAGCGAATCAGGTCTAGCGGCAGATCTTCTTCGAGTGCGAGTCGAGAATCGAGAATCGGGAGTCAAGAATCAAGAAAGAGTTGAGAGAGAGGCAACGCAATATAAAGGGCCTGGGTAGCTATGACAAACATGGACGCGCAAGTAGCTACCCAGACCAAATGAATAATGCATGAACTAATGAATTATTTGAATTAATATAATTATTGTAATTACTTGTGGGCCTAACATACCACTCTTCCATGAAAAAAGAACTCCGCGTCCTCGCGGAAAAAAGAGAAAGAACATCTTTTTAGGGAAAATAGTTTTTAAAAAACGGTAGTAAACCCAATCATATAACACATTAGTAAACCCAATCAAAAATGTAATGTGATGTAACGCAATCATTAATGTAATCGGCATTTAAGACACGCATATAATGTTGTAAATCTTGAGGCGAGGTGATCTAAGAAGAACGCATGGCCAGCAATCGAGGACATCTGAGAGTTGTAATTTTTGTACTCCTCCGAGGTGTGATTTTTGGCGTGCTGGGCCAAGCACAAGGAAGCCATCTGCAAAAAAACTGCAGAAAATGGTTGTTGTTTGATCCTTTGGTGTAATCTTTGTTTCTAGTCGAAGCTAGTTGCTGTTTGGAGCAGAAACGCTGAAATTGACTATTTTCTGCATGTACTCATACATGTACTCATGTACTCAGGCATGCAGTCTCACTCGTATTTTAGCTCTTTTTCTGGAATGGATGCTGCTCTGCGCCCCTTGGTGAACATTTCCTGCGCTCGTGGAGCAGCTGAAAATGACCACTGGTATGTCTGGTTCCTGGTTTGAAAGTGGAGAGTCGACTTTTGTGCCTTGAAAAAGGAGTAGAGAGCGATAGAGGTACGTCTGTTGCTTATTTTTGAGTGCTCCTCGTACATTTTTGATCGTGATAGAAATTCTCAGACCAAAGTCAGACCAAAGTCAGCGCGATGATGGTCGTACAGTTTTCTTGTGGATTTTTTATTTGTTTCATCTCGTATCTATGTCAGTATCGTGATGGTGAAGTGGAGAGGGTGATTTTCTTCCTCTAGGCTTCGTTCGGCCGACTTTGCTTCGTCCTCGTTGAAAAGTGATCCTGAAAAAAAGGTCGATTCGAAAAATTATGTTGATTTTCAATGTACGTGATGACATGCGATTGCTGGCTATGACAAGGACAACAACGAGGAAACGACAGGCACCCGGAAGACAACAACTTCCGAAGGGCCTGCCCGCTCACGCAATACGTTCACACATATGCTCAAAACAACAAGGCTGGCACTACACAAGAACAGGCGAAAACCGTCGAGGTGCGAAGAATCGAGTAATCCTTCATTAACAAGACAAATTCTCAGTTGCACACTCGCTCTGAAAGAGTGGGCGTGCTAGCAACATCATCGGGACAAACGGACCAAGACCCACAAGACACAAAAAGACGCACACACAAATGATATAATTCGCAAGTTCAAAAAAGGAGAAAAAGAAGCGCACACACAAGAAACAACAACGCACACACAACCTGGCAAGGACGATGGACACAAATTGGCACGAAAAAACGACTATTAAAGACTACATTTTTCAGGCAATCAGGACAAAACGATTAGGACAAGGACAAGGACATCACAAGATAAACCAACGGTTGGCGCGGACAAAGATAGGCCCACGACGAGGGAACACACGAGGACGACGATTGGGTGGCAGGGTCGAACAGTGGCGGTATGGCGCGTGGGGTGGCATGGTTGGTGCGTGAAGTCGGTGAGGTGGTAACACGTTGGCGTCGTAGTAGCGGTGTCACTGTGTCGGTCGTGGTCGTGGTTGCGGGCGCGGTCGTAGTTGATGTTGGATGGGTGTGTTGTGTCGTCGCGGTGGTCGGTACGTCTGAATGCTTAGTTGTTGTCGAATGGCTGTTAGTAGGTTGTCGATCGAAGGCGTCGGTGGTGATGGTGCGGGCGTCCGTTTATCGTGGCGTCTAGCGCCATCGAGGTGCGCCGGCAGATCAATGGCGGCGCCGTCGCTTGCAGCGAAGCTGGTGCCGACGGTGGCCGGGCACCGGAGATGGCGTGTCCGTGCGAGCAAACCAGCTCCGGCCCCGGGATGGCGACCCCCACGGCGACGGATTCCATGCAGGAATAGAGGTAGTCTCCGTCAGCAGCTTATGAAGAAGAAGAAGAAGAAGCTGAGGAGAAAAATAAAATTAAAAGATAGCAAGATGCAGGGTGGTAGTAATTTAACAGAGTGCTATATGACGTTGCTACTCTGAAATCAGAGTAGCAACGTCATATAGCACTCTTATTTTTCTCCTCAGCTTCTTCTTCTTCTTCATAAGCTGCTGACGGAGACTACCTCTATTCAGGCTAAAGCCTGTGGAGAATCCATAAACACAACATTACAAAAACAAAGGTGAAGGTGTGTGAGTCCCTATTATAGTGGTGTGAACCCTCCCCTATAGGGGATTCATGCGCACACACACACACACACACACACACACACACACACACACACACACACACACACACACACACACACACACACACACCTTTGACCTTTGACGCCCCATCTCCAGTGGAGATGATAGGCTACTGAGTTGGGCAGTACTTGATGTGACGCTTCAAATCGCCACTTCTCCTAAACGCTCTGCCGCATGCGCAATGAAAGTCCTTCGGTGCCGGGGGAGGAAGACGATGTTGATGGACCCGCCTGCGCCATTCCGGGCGATCTTGTGCGAGCCGATACCACTCGGACTCCGGAATATCCAGCGAGCGCAGATCACCGACAATCGTGTCTCGCCAACGCTTCTTTGGCCCATGCCGTGGTCTGGTTGCTTCGAGCTCACCAAACAACACTTGTTGAGGAATCCGGGCCGCGTCCACACGAGCAACATGACCCAGCCAACGCAGACGGTACTCACGCAGGACGCGCTCTCTGGGCTAGATCAGCAGTATTAAGATGACGGGAGTGCTGATCGCTCCTTGAGACTCCCAAGATGGAACGGACGCATGAGCGATGAAACAGATTCAGGCGATTCATCTGCCGGGCCTTCATGGGCCAAGTCTCTGCTCCATAGAAGAGGGTAGGGAGGACAATGGCCTTGTAGACAAGACGCTTAGACTTAATGGATAGGCCGCTACACCCGAAGATTGGCTTTTGGAGAGCGCCAAAAGCACGAGAGGCCTTGGCAAGACGGGAGGTGAGCTCCTTGTCCAGAGCACCGTCTGCACTCAGGACACTGCCAAGATAGGTAAAGCTGTCCACAACCTCCACGCTTCCTCCATCCTGAAGATCAATGGAAGGTGGCGGGTGAGAGCAGTTCACCGCCATGGCCTTGGTCTTCTGGACGCTCACAGTTAGACCCCAACCCGAAGCACAGGACACAAACTCGTTTGTCATCGTCTCCAGGTGGCTCAAAGAGGTGGTGTAGAGAGCCGCATCATCAGCAAACTGGGACTCTGTGACGTCAGTGGAGGCCAGTCGAGACTTGGCGGTCCGATCCCCAACAAGCTTCCTGCCGACACGGTAGCGGACCCGTACACCCGGAACAGAAGACTGGCGATGCCACGAAGAGACCACTGCAGAGAAATACAGATTAAAGAGCGTATGCGCCAGTGTGCAGCCCTGATGCAAGCCATTCCGGACACACACACACACACACGCACACATACATACACACGCACCCCCCCCCCCACACACACACATACACATACACACACATACACACGCGGGTAAAACCAAGGTCTAGGAAAAATTGGCAAAGCAAAACGGGAAATTTTTTTAACGGGCGGGTGAACGGGTACCCTTCAGCAGTCTTGTTTAATTTTTTGCGCAATTTTCACATCAAACCATATTTTTATTTATCTGTACTCAGGTTGTGTTGCTGCATGACTGCGCTAACTCGCAGCACCCTTTTCGTTTTTGCTTTACCCCTTTGGGCACCCACTGTGTCACCTCCGTAAAGAGGACGATACTACGCTTTTCCTTGCATGGACGACTCACTTTTCTTATAATCACACAACTGCCGAGAACAGGTACAGATCAATAAAGAACACTTTCAAACCAACAAGAGAAATTTGGAGCTCGTGTCTGTAACGAGGGTTGTGCCACGTGGCACTGAGATCTCCTTCGAGCCGGATTTTCTGCGGAAAGGGTCCGGTATCGCCACACTCGAACTAAGTAGAGACTCGAGTAGACGAGCTCGACACCAAAGCGGAATGAATCGCCGCGGAAGAGCTCGCAGAAGTAGAGCGAAAGCTGATCCGCAAGAAGCTACAACTCCAGAAGAAGTTGTACAGAAACTGGTCAAGCGGCAGCAGTAATGCCAGCGTCCGGTCCAGTTCGTCCCGTCCATCACGGGATACCCGCAACGGATAGGAGCTGACATGCACGGATAGCATTAGCCTAGCTGACCTTGCACAGCGTGCCGAGCGAGCGGAGAGAGACATCGGAGCAGTGGTGGAGGAAGCCAATGGGCCTATCCAGGATCTGTTGCTGGACGACCAAGGTGAGCGGGCTTCAGGGAACGAACCCAGTGGTACACGTCCTACCCCTGCAAGGCAGTCACACGCCATGAATCACACCACACACCATTTCATGGCAAGGCAGTCCACTGCTGAGGACTTGCTTCAGTTCTCTGGACATGCCGACGAGTGGCCAGCCTTTTTCTTCACGCTGGAACACACGACTGTAGAGTGAGGCTTCTTAAACGATGAGAACCTTGGATGATTACAGAAAACACTGCGCGGAAAAGACAAGGAAGTCGTGCAGGGGATGATGACTCTCCCCGACAATGTGGGGGAGGTTATCTCCATCTTGAGGATGAGGTTCGTCCGGCCGGAAAAGATTGTCCAGATTGTCCAGAACCTCATTCTGAAGAAGAAGTCACAGAGAGCTATGAAGTCGGAGGAGGCCATCGTGGCACTGATTGGGATTAGCGCCGTGTACCGCAACCTTGTCGCCACTTTGCGCAGCACAAAGTGCACCGGCCACCCCTACAACCCTCAGTTTCTCAAGGACCTAGTTGGCAAGCCGTCTGGGGGGGGGGGGGGGGGCGCGGGTCGGTTTCAGTGGGGAGAGTACGTGCTCAAAACCAGCGTAGACATGCACCTGGCCACCTTCTCTGCCTGGCTTGAACAGAGGGCACAGGCTGCATGCCTAGTCGCTCAGCAGACCCCATGTGACGCCACTCATGCCACTCCACCCACAGGCCAAACGCTCACAGTCTTGGAGGCCAGCGCTAGTAAGCCACATCACCTCTTCTCGAGCAAATTGGGGCACACCACGAATACCTGCCGCCAGCTACCCGCGGAACCACTTAACGCCCGCCGCCAGTTCGTTAGTGACAAACGGCTGTGCTTCTGCTGCCTTGGCGAAGGCCACCTAGCGAGGGTTTGCGAGTAGAAAGCCTGCTCATGTAACAGACCCCACCATCCTCTACTACAACGCGATGGCCGCAGAAGTGCAGCACCGCTAGAACGCACATCGGAGATGACATACCGGTACACGTCGGCAACCCACGTGTCGGAACACAGTGGAAGGGTACTGCTGAGGGTGATTCTGGTTACGGTACGAAACGGAGACACAGCGGCTGATACGTACGCACTCCTGGACGAAGGCTCAATAGTGTCCTTGATTGAGAGCGAACTAGCGGAGGAACTTGGGCTTGCAGGACCAACTCGGCCCCTGAGGCTGTCGTGGACGGATGGCAAGCAGCACCAGGAGTCCAGCTCCAAGGTAGTAACATTCAGCGTAGCTGGCAGGCAGAGACAGGACAGCTTCACTTTAACCAAAGTTCACATTCATGCCAAGTTCAACCTGACAACACAATAAATGAACCCTCAACGGTTCAACAATTGCCCCACCTGGAGGGACTTGACCTACCAACGTTGCTCTGCGCCAAGCCCAGACTCCTAATCGGACAAGACCATTACAACTTGATCGCACCACGGGTGACCGCCGAGGGCCAACCAAACGCACCCGTAGCCACACATACCAAGCTAGGGTGGGTGGTTCACGGCTAAATGAGTGCTGGCCGCTACAGAATCGACGAAGGCGTGCTTCTGTCCAACTGGGGTCTCGTTAGTGACCTCCAAGACCTGATCAAGTAGTAGTTCGCCCTCGACTCCTTCGGGATCAAGCCCACGAAAATTCGCAGCAAGGCTGACGACCGCGCACTCCAGCTGCTAGATACTCTCACTACACGCAACGGACGCCGGTGGCCAACTCTCTGGCGTGAGGAGGACATCACCCTTCCACCGAGCAAGGCAATGATTGGGCTGCAGAGCTAGACCAGGTGGCCACCGCAGAAGTGCCACGGTGCTACACACCGTTGATTACAGTCGCTACCGACATCCAGCTGCACGTGTTCCGAAGTAAGCGAGAAAGCATAATGGCGCCGGTGCGTACTTGAGAGTAGCGAACCATGATACTCAGCTGGCAGTGTCCCTAATCGCAGCGAAGGCACGCGTTGCTCCAATAAAACCGGCCTCGATACCCCGTCTGGAACTCCAGGCCGCGGTCCTCGCTTCGCGACTATCCTGTATCGCCCGGGAGCAGCTGTGTATCTCAATTCCACGGGTCATATTCTAGACGGACTCCAGAACGGTGTTGCTGTGGATACGCTCGGACACACGACAATACAAACCATTTGTGGCCCAGCAGATCGCGGAAATAACGGACACAACTGAAGTAGACCAGTTGCACTGGGTACCAACAAGAGAGAACCCAGCTAACGATCTCTCTAGAGGCATCTCTGCCCAGCGCTTGCAGCCGGACGATCGCTGGTTGGGCGGCCCGGACTATCTGAGGCAAGGCGAAGCAGACTGGCCCGCCGAGGAGACTCGTACGCCGGACCTTGATGATCCCGAGCTGAAGCATCCGTTCAGTGGCGACAACGCAGCAGCCGGAGACAGCTCAGAGCCACCCAACCTGAAGGCAGTACAACCAGAGATCAAGCGATTCTCAAACTGGTATCGCCTGGTAAGAGCAACCGTCTGGGTGCTACGCTTCACTCGCCACCTGAGACACGGAGAAAGAGATGCTGCCAAGTCGTCGGTGACAGTCCCCTGAGCTGCGAGCCGCGGTGAGTCTTTTGATGGAAAGCTGCACAAGCAGAAGGCTTCCCCGAAGAACTCGCTACGCTCCGCAATGGCAAGCCAGTCGACAAGGACAGCTGCCTGGTCCAGATGACAATCTTCATCTACGGCTATGGCATCATGTGCTCTGACAGTCGCGTACGGAACGCAACGGTTGGAAACAAGAACCTGCGCCAACCTGTACTGCTCCCGTGCCGAAACACGCCTTCACTAGGCTGCTTATGCAGCAACACCATGTCTGGTCTACATCAAGGATAGGATCGCGTAGTGAACGAGCTGCGTCAGAAGTACTGGGTACCCGGTATCCGTGCAGCGGTAAGAAGCACCTGGAGCGAGTGCCAGCATTGCAAGGATCTCCGTGCCAAACCGCAGCCACCAATCATGTCTGCCCTGCCAGAGTGCCGCACTGACGCCTTTCAGCGACCCTTCACACAGACAGGACTGGACTACTTCGGCCCGCTGTCTGTCACTGTTGGGCACAGACATGAGAAGCGGTACGGCGCTCTCTTCACTTGTCTTGCCACCCGAGCCATTCACGTGGAGCTAGTGCACGACCTGTCCACCGACTCAACGTTAATGGCTATCCGGCGAATCATCAGCAGGCGAGGCTACTCACTGGTGATCCACTCAGACAACGGAACCAACTTCAAAGGCGCCGCCAAAGAGCTCCACCAGGCCATTCGGGAGCTGAATGAAGCCCCGCCGGCGGCACCCCACACAGGCGGAGCCTGGGAGCGGCTCGTTGGATCCATCAAGATCGCACTTCACGCACGCTCTATGACTGGACGTGCTGTCGTAGAGCTCTCATGCCTCCCGCACTTCTGCGCTGCAGCTAGCTGCAATGTTTTTTTCTTCTCTTTTTCTTTTTTTTCTTGTTTTTGTTTTGTTTTGTGCGTCCATGGACCATCCACCTTTGTTTCTACTCGGATAGCACGATAGTTGCTAGGTTTGAATATAGTCTTCTTCGCTTCCCTTCAGTTCCTGTTTACATGTTCATTTTAATTCTCCCACGGTTTGTTACCATGGGGGAGAATGTTGCTGCATGACTGCACTAACTCGCAGCACCCTTTTCGTTTGTGCTTTACCCGTTTGGCTATCCACTGTGTCACCTCCGTAAAGAGGACGATACTACTTAAGTACGCTTTTCCTTACATGGACGACTCACTTTGTAAACCTTTTCTTATAATCACACAACTGCCGAGAACAGAGACAGATCAATAAAGAACACCTTCTAATCAACAAGAGAAATTCTGAACTTGCGTCTGTTACGAGGGTTATGCCACGGGGCACTGAGATCTCATCAAAACACGTTGCATATTGATATCACATTGTGATTCTCAAATTGATTCGTGACTGTTAGTTGGAGAGATCGATCTACTAGGTGCGAAAATGCAACAACAATGCAGACATCCAGCGTGGAGTTGTAAATAATTGACTCCCGCCTGGAATGCGCGATCCCAGCAGTGTTGTTCCGTACTGACTGGATCATCGAAATCCAAACGGGTATCATTTTACTAACGGTACGTGAGACTAACGAGCGGGTACCCAGGTACCCAGTACGCCACTAGAACAAACCAACGGGTACCCAGGTACCCAGTACACCACTAGAACAAAACCAGTACTTCATCAACACATACATCTGCTGTTTAGGTCTGTACACGTGCTTGAAGCGGCTCACAAGTAAATCAAATAATGGCTTTACCTTTATCAGACGACCATCCTGGCTATCGGCTTCATTGTTTGTGAAGGGCAGGCATTGCACGATGCGTTGGAAATGGTTGCGCATTACAGTGAGGGCCTGAAATGCAGGTGTGCCGACCGTAGCGTCAAAGCTCCAATAATAGGTTCATTTGGGGCTTGTCCACCAGACCACTCAGTAAGTACAGAGCAATAGATATCTTCATCTCTGCCACTGTTACTGGCATGCAGGAAAGCAGGCTGGAAAATGGCCCGGGTGTGGAACGGGCTATGCACTGTGCCGTATACCGGTTCGTTTCGGTGACTAGCAGCTGCCAGAATTACAGTACATGTACAAAGTATAAGTTCAAAAACCAGTATGCTGTGGCATCATCTGCTGGCTGTACTGGGATTCCAGCCCGTGCAGAGAATTCAGGAATAGTAGGTTTGTCATTCCTTGTCACCCAAGCTGCATCGTCACGTGCTGCAGGAGAATTATTTGGTCCGACCTTGTACACAAGTTTTTGCATCAATAAATCTTTCCTCATGATCAGCGTTCGTGTCTGCGTCCTGCGCTGGCGTAACTTGTGCTGGTGCCCCCTGCTCAAGTTCGACATCGACATCTCCGATATCCTCAGGGCCGTCCAAGGTGACCATGGCAGTAGGTACGACATCCACCACGGCGGACACGTCCGCGAAATTTGTTCCGTCACGATCGCGCACGGCTATGTCCGCACCTGAGTCATCGCCTCCACTATCGCAGCTCCAGTCATCACTGTCCGAGTCCATGATGGACTGGATCACTTCTTCAGCCGACATGCGGCGTCTCGCCATGTCTGAGTGACAGCTAAAGAAATAATTAATTGTTTCGGAATCGAAATTATGTTTTTCGAGCGCGCTCTGAATGTACGAGCCCGCGCCCGTAGACCCTCTCCGTTGTCTTTGAAACACGGGGTGAGGTCTTATTCAGTAGGGGGAAACCCCTAGTTTCCCCTCGAAGAGCCATGGTCTGGACCGCGTACCGGTCTAGTCTGTGACTAGTGACTAGTGCCAGTAGTGGCAGTAGTGCGGTACGAGGACGAGACGTGTATGGTCGCACGTTTGGCTGCTGTATGCTAGCCCGGTGGGTGCGCCACCAGCATACCGATGTGCAAAGTCATGACTCATGATGCTGCACTGGTCCTCTTCGTCCTGGTTTCACAACCCTGTGCATTGCAGCCGTGAGCAAAACCAGCTCAGGCTGAGAGATCCCCCCGGAGCTCCATCATTCTTGTCCACAGTGCGCTGAGCCCACTCAGATCGGTCATGGTCTTCATTATTGGCATGCCAAAGTGCGCATTCTGATCCCACTCAGATCGGTCATGGTCTTTGGCATGTCTCTGGCAGCAGCGCTTGCCTTGACTGCTCACTGCTGTGGCCAGGTTTGATTTCTGTGGTCCACCCACAGCAGTGACATGTCCACTGCTAACTATATTCCTGCTGTTATTACGATACTTACGATGATGGGTAGCACGGGTACCCTACTTTTTTATTTATTTATTTATTTTATTGAAAAACAACAAACCTTCAGACATGTGAATGTGCACATGATATACAGTGTACATACGTATGTATCGAGAAGGCAGCACGGAAACGGCAGTGGTGGTGAGGCCTGGGCAGCTCGTCCGACCGTGGGTCTCGGAGTCAACACTGGGCAGACGCACCGGGGGGGGGGGGGGGGGGAGGGGGTGGTAGCTTAGGAGATAAGGGATGGAGCAAGCATGATCATAGTATGTAATGCATATGCAGAAGTAATAATTATGTGAATCTTAAAAACAATAGTGCGGTCGACCTGCGCAGAGGAAAGGCATCATGGACATGATCTACGTGTATAATAATAATAAACACAGCTCGCATCTTCCCTGAACCTTTTAGACAGGAGCAGAGTCGACGCATCTGTCAACAGTGTCAAGCCAAGTTAGTCTATCTTCTGCAGCTTGGAGAGTGCTCTCCACGGAGAGATCCGCTGCCTTCAGGTCGTGCCGAATCGTATCTATCCACCGCAATGGCGGACGGCCACGGGTTTTTTTATGTCGTTTGTGTTGATTGATAGCTCCAGTGCTTGGAACGAGGCGGATTCCGGACCCTCTCGTACCACATGGCCAAACCACAGCAGCCTGCGTCGCCGACCGTGATGTGGCACTAACTGGAGATTGTTTTGTTTCTGTGTATAAGTTGTTATTGGTGATGCGTTGCGGGTAGACAATCTGCAGCAGTACGCGTAGCTTCCTCCGTTGCCATTTGTCCAGTTTGTCGTTCAGCAATTTGGACAGAGTCCGATATCCGCAATTGTATAGAAGGATCGGCATTATGAGGCAGTTAAACATACACAGTCGGGATTGAAAGGAATGCCGTCTCCAAGAAATCGAACCAAACGCTCTGTTTGCTTCTGAGATTCTCATGTCCACGTCTTCTGCAGAGCCCAATAGAGAACCCAGGAGTTTGATTGATCTCCATTCGTTGCTGTTTCTTGTAACATCAACATATTCAGTTTTCTGTGTATTGAGCTTGAGGTTGTCTTCGTTAAATATAGGTTCACACTCAGCAACAAGAGCCTTCGCCTCATCGTCATTTCGGTTATGCAGAGTAGTATCGTCAGCGTACTGCGTTGTTGGAGCAGGCATTGGTGAGCGAATTGTGCATCTTTCCCTGATCTTGCGCATTGTGCCTTCTGCATATGTTATGAACATAATAGGGGACATCGGGTCTCCCTGGACCACTCCGATGTTAGTTGGGAAAGGGGGACTCAGGGAGCCACTCAGCTTGATCCTGGCTGTCGTGTTGGAAAGTAGAGACTTGATGGTTGTTGTGCTGATATCTGCTTCCTCTAACCTGTCAAGTGCTGTGGTGCGAATTATAGTGTCAAAAGCACCAGAGAAATCTAGAAGGGTGACGGAATATGTCCAGTTGCCAAGCAAGGCCCGCTTACACAGCTTCCTTGTGTAAAATACACCATCAGTGGTTGAGCAACCTGGACGAAATCCAGCCTGGGTTTCAGAGACATAAACTGTGATGTCATCTGTGCTACGTTTAGTAATAACTGACGTCAGCACCTTTCTCACTACAGAGAGTAACATGATGGGGCGATAACTTTTCGGTTTTTCGAGTGGCTTGCCTGGTTTGTATACAGGTACTACCAATCCACTGCGCATATCGTCAGGGCAATAACCAACACTCTGTATTGCATTGAAGAAAGAGGCTAGCCAAGGACTGAGGAGGTCCTTAGCAGCTCGTAGCATTTCCGCACTGACTCCATCGGGTCCCACGGCGCCTCCTTTTTTTGTTTACTGATTGCTGAAGTGACTTCTTGGGTGGTAAACGGCAATTCCTCATCATTGATATCTTGCGAGCCACGGAAATCACAGGGTAGGTCAGGGCGATGAAATATTGACTGGAAGTATTTGCTAAATGTGTCGAGATTCCATTGAATGCTTGTCATGATATTGCCGTCATCGTCTGCCAGCCGAACAGGAGGAGTGTTGGTGTTCGACTTCATTTGGCGCAGATTCCGGATTGCATTGTAATAAGAGCGTGGGTCAGGTCGTAAAGCATCAGTAGCTTCTGCCTGCCTTTGCCAGAAGTCGTCTCCATCCTGCCTCAGTATTTGTCTGATTTTGTGCTGAATACTGTTGCGCTCTTCTTTTAGAACTTTTCTTCTGGCAGGATCTGGCTCAGCATGGATGCGTATGTGGAGATCTTTTTGGTCTTGGGATAATTGTTTTATAGTTGGATTTGTGCTCCGAGTTGGCTTAGCACGCCGAGGTTGAATACCAAAAGACGTACATGCGGCACCATGTACAGTCGACACAAAATTGTTCCATAGAGTATCAATTTCTCCCTGCCATGACGGTGATGGTGACGCTACGACGGGTAGTGACTCAGACAGAATACGTTGGTATTGTTTCTGCGTGTCGGCAGAAGGCGGGTTATATGTTACAAAGCATCGGTGGTTGGCTTTTGGAGCATTGTTCGACTTGAAAGAAAGTCGAACATCCGCGATTACTGGATGATGATCCGATCGGGTTATGAAGCCTCCATATGACCGCGCGTTAGTGACAATTGACACGTCCGATTTCGGTACCATGATAAAATCTATCATGTTCCTGACTTGATTCCCATCGTTATGACACAAGCCATCAGCAAACCACGTTGCACGATGCTGCATGCGGTGCTTGAACATTGTGTTAGCTAGTACTAGTAGCAGGTGATGCATCTCACAAAATTCAATTAGACGGCTTCCATTGTCATTACTCATTCTGTGTTTTGAGTACATTCCTACTGGGTTCGATGAGCCAGCTGGCCAACTGCCTACCTTGCCTGCCTACCAACGTGTATAACATAATAATAATTCTTAGTGAGCTAGGGCACATCATACACACACATATGCGCAATACACTCATTGCCGAAGTTGTGTTGCCATGGTGCAAAAATGGCGTTGGATGGCTACGCCTGAGCGCTCGCGCTGTCATCGCAGCCCACGACACGTCTTCCTGCTGTGCTTTCTTGACAAATTATTTTGTTTCGCTTTGTCCTTGTTGCTGGAGGGTTTGATTCTTTGAGATACTGTAGAGCGCTTTGGAGTTGGTCAGCCGAGAGTAGTCGTGAGAAATGGAGAAAGAATGTGAGAGAACCTGGACTGCGGATCAAGTCGCTCTGTTCCAGCGGAGGCGAGCAGAGGGTTACGATCTCAGTGCCCAGGCACGTCGCTCCTGATTATTTCAAGGGGCTCGATGTGCAAGTGGCACTCGAAACCAGTGCTGCGCAGAGTGCCCATGTTCCTGCCAGTGTCGCTGCTTCAGCCGAGCTGGCGCTGGCGTCTCCAGTGCAAGCAGTATACCTAGTAGCTGAAACCACTCCTGAACCTGCTGTAAAACCCGCCGCTCAGGGCCAGTGCAAACAGCAGCTGATGCTGCTACTGAAAGGGCCACATATTCACTTCTGTCCAGCTCTGTCCTGCGCGCTCCCACCTCTTGTGGGGATATCATGCGCTTACGCATGCAAGGGCTGCGCCAACTTTGCAAAGACAGTATTCCCTACCAAGGGCGTGTATCCAGACGTGATCTTTACCTTCTCATCTGTGAACATTTCCACTTGAGTACTGCTGGCGAAGGGGTTCCAGACCAGGAGGCAGACAAGCCTGCATTACCAAAGCCAGTAATGGCAGCGTACAAGAAGCTACCAAGCTTTTCACACATAACATCTGGCTGGTCTCTATCTCGCCTAACTAAAATCCCTTTCTTCATTACTGAGGCTGTCAAGCACTATCTGTTAAATTCCCCGGAAAAAGATTATGACAAGGAGAGCTTGCAGTGCTACAAGCAACTTCGTGCGTACCAATTATTTGATGAGCACCACCTTCACCATTTGGAGGGAAACCTGTTTGCAGGTGGAACAAACTTTTGTTTCGTCCGTGCGAAATGCTGGCCATCACAAGATACATCAAAGCAACCCTACACGTGTATCGTCTGCATCAGCAGGGACGATCCAGTGTGCTAAGGTGGATACTGCCAGTGCATTTCCGGATAAGGAGAGTGCTGTTCACATGTTGCGGCTTTGCTGTTTGCGCAGGATGATTTTTGCAGCCATGGCATGCAGAGTTTGTCTGGACCTTCCGTAACAGACATGTTGTATGCATGCACGCTTGTGCTTCTGACTGTTTTTCTAGATCATGGCTTCTCTTCTGATCTTTCCTCGTCATGTCTGTTGACGTTTGTGAATTATATAATCTTGTCCAATATAAACACAGTACACTGTGAACGAAAGCAACATTTCATTCCACCTCACCTCTCAACCCCTCACAAACAACCGAAAACTCGTCATCGATTGCACTGATTTTTTAACGACTTTCTGGATCAATAGTCATCATTTTTATGTCTTCAAACCAGAAATTGGCAGAGATCAAAATGGTCTGTCATCATAGTAAAACATTGACTTACAAGACATTTCTGAATAATGAACTTCGGACTGATGTTAGATTATTACTGGAACAAATCATTCTGAATGCACAGATTGAGCTGTTGAGTACTTGGTTGGTTGATAGAACTTGTATTTCCGGTGGAATATATGTAACAATCTTTTTCACATTCACGCAGTATTTATTGGAACAAATTCATATTCTGTGATGATGATGGTCAGCCAGTGTCGGTGAAACGTCTAATGGCCATCGCTGAGGACCAGTGGCATACAAATGTCTAAGGGTAGATAGGCCGCGCCAAGTTTGCATCCTCTTGGCTTTGGGTTCGAGGTATTTGAACAGGGCAGAGAACACTGCGTAGTTAGGCAGCCCGGTGAAGTGCCTGAACTTGTCAGGATTGTTTCTGATGCTGGCTAAATCGATCGAACGACACTTCAGGCTCTCGTACTCTTTTTTAATTTCACTGAAGTCTTTTTTCTAGGCCAGCCATGTGATCATCAACTTCACTCGGGTCACTTACACTGATATATCTGTGATCACATGGCAAACCCTGCACAGGACCAGGGGTCGGTGCTGGGTCAATAGCCGAACAGACACCAGACACCACAGAAACGACCCCGGCATCATCAATATCTTGTGGCTCCTCAGACTCTTGACGTTTTCTCTTCAGAACTCGTCTCGCTGGTTTAGGAGTTGCCGTCCACTGGAACTGGGTTGGCACAGCGGTGGGGTTGAGCCATTTTCTTTCTGGCTCCTCACCAGACAGGAGCTTGCCGACGTAATCATCTTGTTTGAAATGAGAGCTGCATACTCTGGTGTTTGATGTGATCTTGAAATTTGATCCCACGTCCCTCCTAATTTCAAATTGCCATAACTTGCACCTTTCTGCATCACTGGGAAAACGATGAAATGCAAGTGACATAATCTAAAGACCGATTACTGCAGAGCGGAACAGCACAGTAGTAGCCCTTGCCTGAAGTTCTTTTCGGCTTCTTGGCAGGTTGGCTGTCAGTGCCAGATTCCACTGCGGCTGACCCCACGGACACTGAAGGCGAAGAAACAACACCAACACTAGCTGCAGCGACAGTTTGTTCGACTGGAACCGGTTCAGGAATGGTTTTAGCTACTGCTTGCGCTGGAGACGCCAGCGCCAGCCCGGCTAAAGCAGCGACACTGGCAGGAACATCGGTACTCTGCACAGTGCTGGTTTCGAGTGCCACTTGCACATCGAGCCACTCGAAATAATCAGGAGCGACGTGCCTGGGCACTGAGATCGTAACCCTCTGCTCGCCTCCGCTGGAACAGAGCGACTTTATCCGCAGTTCAGGTTCTCTCACGTTCTTTCTCCATTTCTCACGACTACTCTCGGCTGACCAACTCTAAAGCGCTCTACAGTATCTCAAAGAATCAAACCTCCAGCAACAAGGACAAAGCGAAACAAATAATTTTGTCAAGAAAGCACAGCAGGAAGACGTGTCGTGGGCTGCGATGACAGCGCGAGCGCTCAGGCGTAGCCATCCAACGCCATTTTTGCACCATGGCAACGCATCTTCGGCAATGAGTGTATAGGAGATCAACCTGATAGGCGTTCGCCGGCGTTAGGTAATCTTGAAATAACGAAAATAATATTATTGAAGAGATTATTATCATACGCTCACATAAACACCACATACCAACCATGTGCACCCACACACACACACACACGCGCGCGCGCACACACACACACACACACACACATACTCGCATGCACGCACACACGCACACAAACACACACACACCACACACCACACCACACACACACACACACACACACACACACACACACACACACACCACACAAATACACACACACACACACACACATAGACACACGCACACACAGACACACACGTGCGCACTCACGCAGACGCGTAATAATACATAATATTTGTGCACAGACTCACTCTCTCACAGTAACGTCCAGAAAACCACCACGCAGAGTCCCTACAGCCGGTCGGTCGCCCAGTCCCAGTGGCTCGAGCGCAGGAATCGGTGGACGCTGCACTTGAAGGACTGCAACCTCTTCTGGTCGGGCTGATCCAGGAGGTGTTGGCGAGGCAACTGGTTCCAGGTGTCCAGCATTCCTTCAGGGAACGACCGGCGGACGTTGTTGCGAGAATTGGCTGGGATATCAGACTGCAGCTGGTAGCGGTGGCCGGCCGCCACCCGTGCCTGCTGCCTGGTGTTGGCAGGATGTTGGTCGTGGTCTGGTACTGCTTGGGAGGGGGGCAGCATTCGGGTTAGCATCTGTGGGCCTGTCAGGTAGTGGATTTTGTAGAGATAGCAGAGAGCAGCCACTTTGCGCCGGAGTTCGAGGCTTGGCAGATATGCGCCTTCGCCGATCAGATGCAGGGCTCTCCGCTGTACAGCATCGAGTTGGGCCAGCACCGTCTGAGAAGCACCCATCCAGACTAGCATGCCATGCTCTAAGACTGGGCGAACAAAGCCGTTGTAGACCGTGAGTCGGCAGCCAGGGTCAAGCACTGCTGAGGCCTTCTTCAGGAAGCCCAGTCGCTGTGTGGCGCGCAGGGCTGATTGTCGAATCTGCTGGCAGAATGTCAGTTGACTGTCGAAGGCTATCCCAAGTAGCTTCAGGCACTGGGTTTCAGGAACCATTTCACCTTGGAATGTGACCGGAGGGCAGTCCCAGGGCCGACGGTGGTGGCTGACGTGGAGTACGTACGACTTGGCGGGCTCGAATGTCACTCGCCAGGTCGCACCCCAGGCAGCAAGGGCATTGACGGCGGTCTGGAGATCATCACAGTCAGCTGCGAGGTTGCCGAGATACCGAATACACTTGTAGAGCGTTGTGTCGTCTGCGTACGTGGCAAGGCTGGTCGATTGGGGAAGGTGGTCCTCAGCGTCATTAATGTAGATCAAGAAGAGAGTGGGCCCCAGGATGCTTCCTTGAGGCACACCTGCTCGGATGGCGTGTGTGGCTGATGTTTGTCCACCAACTACGCCCCGGATCTGGCGGCTCTCTAGGTAGTTTTTCAACCATGAGAGCAGGTGGCCAGTCAGCCCAAGGCATCTGGCCTTGTGAACTACACCGCGGTGCGACACTTTGTCAAATGCGCCGGCCACGTCGACAGCAAGGACTCGGGTCACACCCCCAGCATTGGACGTCCGACTCCACTCATGCTGAAGTGAGAGGAGAAGATCAGTCGTGCCCAGGCCGCGTCGGAACCCGAATTGCCGTCCGGAGAGAACCTGATTGCTTTCCAGGAAGTTAGTGATGCTGCGATTGATGATGGCCTCCATCACCTTAGAGAGTATAGAGAGGAGGGAAATCGGACGGTAGTTCTTCGGGGTAGACTTGGAGCCTTTCTTGAAAATAGGGACAACGTTCGCGATCTTCCAGGATGCAGGTTGCACCCCGCCCCGGAAGCACTGGGTGAATAGCTTTGCCAGAGGGCTGGCGAGTGACTGCGCTGACTTCCTGAGCACTTGCGCCGGAATGCCGTCAGGGCCAGTAGCTTTAGAAGCGTCCAGGTTCTTGAGAGCTCGCTGGACTGTGCCAGGGCGGAAGTGTACGGTCTTCAGCCTATTGCCTGTGCGTTGGCGAATAGGGGGCAGAGGTGTGTCTGGCAGGTCATTGGCACCAAGGGTACATTTCTCCGCGAAGTAGTGACCGAGGCAGTTTGCTTTCTCAATGTTCGTGGCATGTTCTTTGCCAGCAGGGTCGACAAGAATCGGGATGGAGCTATTTCGGGAGGTTCCGATGGACTGCTTGATGGGTGACCACCACTGTTTGTCTCGAAGGCTGCCGGTCTGGAGTCGTGCACGGACTATTGCTAGATGGTGATTCTGGTCATCACGTAGGCAATCAGAAGACCGGTGGACAGCGAGAGTATAGTTAGCTTGACATTGGCACGAGTCTGGTCGTCTCTTGAGGGACTTCCAGGCACTCTGTTTCGCCTTCACGGCCTTGCTGCAAGCTGGCGTCCACCAAGCGGGATCAGAGGGCCGAGTACAGAGAAGTTGGGATGGGATAAACTGGTTCATTCCATCTAGGATGGCAGAAGTAATATTGGTGCAGCTGCTGTTTGCATCCTCAGACATGAGGGCATCCCAGTCCACACTCCTAAGGTGGTAGTTTAGTCTGTCCCAGTCAGCGCGGCCATATTGCCAGACTGTTCTGGCCGTCTTGGGCTCTCGACATAGTTCTGTCTTGAATTCTGCCAAGATGGTGGCGTGGTCATATCTACCGATTGGGGGGCCGAGCCGGACCGTCGGGTTGCCCAGGTCACTCATGATGAGGTCGAGGAGGGCATTTCCACGAGTAGGCTCCGTCACATGCTGCTGGAGGTGATGTAGTGCGCAGAGGTCCTCCAGTTTCACCCCAGCTGGAGTTGTTCTACTGCTGCCTAGCCAGGCAGTGTTGTGCGTATTGAAATCGCCAGCGATGATGAGGTGCTGTGCATCCACCCGGGCAACGTCAATGGTCTGGTCCAAGTAATCTACCATACTGATATCGTTGCCAGGAAGAGACCCTGGGCGGTAGGCAGCACACAAGACAGGTCTAATGCGGATAGAAAGCCATACAACTTCTTGATCAAGGGTTGGAACAGCTTCCAGCTCTTGGAAAGCTAGGTGGGATTTCACCCACACAGCCACGCCTCCACCCTGTGGTGTTCGGTCTCGTCTTACTGGAGGGGAGTACCCAGAAAGAGTCACTTCGGCTTGCGTCATCTTATCCAGGGTCAGCTTGGTTTCTGTGACTACAGCAATATCTGCATCAGATGCCAGAAAGGTGTGCTGAAATTCGCCAAACTTTGAACGGATACCAAGGGCATTCGTAACCAGCAATTTCAACGTCTTACTGGTCATTGCTCAGGAGAGGGTCGGCAGGTGGGAGACTATCATTGTTCTGAGGAGGAGGGTCAGACTTGGTGATGTCATCAGTTTTGGCAGGTGGGCTAGAATTATCATGGCGTGCTACCCGATGCCATCCCTCCTTACAGTGCAGCTGTACTGGTGCCGAGGAAGTACCGGTTGAGAGTTGTAGACTAGAACGTTCTTATTCTCATGTGGAAATTTGTGGATGGCCGAGCCACCTTGTACAGACGGGTATCATATGCCTGGTAACATTCTGGTCTGTTCGTTCTTGGGTGCATTGTTCTTGATCGTCCGAGAGAAAGGGTACGGCATTGTTAGGATTACGGGTCACGAGGGAGCAGAGTTTGCAATGTACTTTTATGTTTATGTATCTATGTCATTCGAATCTTCCCAAGTTGTACATTGTACTGTTGAGATACCGAATTCAAATAAATCAATACCATACCATACCATGTACATGTATCAGCTCGTTCCAGGGCTGGGATCTTTTCAAAACGGGTGTACAAGGGATTGGTGTGTGCGTAAGCATCAGCTGTGACATTTTCAGATTGCATTAGAAGACGTGCTAGTTGAAATGAATGAAAACCGTATATTGGGTGTATTTTGTCATGGTCTCGAATGAGCCATGAAGATCAAGGAGGACTAATATTATTGCACCACGGCTCACTAGAATCACCCTGGACACATCTATACAAGTCCGACATCACTCATGAGCACCACACAACGTGATGCGAGTTTTCGTTATCGCCTGACCCAAAAGGAAAACATTGTTATGTGTATAGTGTAACCCCGTTGCCAACCCGTCTCAAGTAATTGACATTATGTGGTGCGCTCTCCGAAGATTAAGCATGTAGATTCTTGGTGTCACCACAGACACAGCGCGGGAGGGAAGATCCTTGAATCACGTGCCCGGATAATCGGAGGCTGGATGGGCTTCGCACAGTGTGAATGTCCACATGTTTAGATCATGTGATTAGTCAGGTCTCTGCTCTACTCAGAGAGTCTACTCCGGCTAGTCCTACAAGCCACCCATTGTCTGCACAGCCACAAGCCTCTCACAACACCGTGTTGTCAAGAACAATCCAAAGAACGAACCTATTCAACCAATCCGCAACGTACCTCCTAGCAACCAACCAGTTGCAGTGTCTAAGCTGAATGCTTATGCCACGTTAGAGCGACTACTAGGCGCATGCGTGGAATGAAGTGCCGCGGAGACGCTGCGCTTGTTCAATCACATACATTAGATGCTGTCGTTCCTCCACTGTCTCTCTGACATTCACTGTAGTACAATCCATACTGTATACTGATTCTTTGCTTTTCCTAAGACTAAAGACTTGTTCCAAGATGCCTTCGTACAGATTCCATTCCTCATTGCATTCAAATGATGTTGTCGTGTCCTCTGACGGACGCGAAATGACACGAGTAGCTAGTGCTACCGTCGCCAAACAAACCCAACCTGCCGCTGCCGCTGCCGCTCAAACTACGCCATCATCTCCTGCTCCAAAAACGCATCGAGGTAAGTACTCGTGCCGGCGTGTACGCGTGTATGTGTGCGTGTGTGTGTGTGTGTGTGTGTGTGTGTGTGTGCGTGGTGTGTGTGTGTGTGTCACTGTGTGTGTGATGGGTGACCTTGAGTTCGTTGTAAAGATCACTTCTTATCTGAATGGACGTGTGGCTCTTTCTCTCTCCCACAGTCTACTGGATATTGTCTGAACACACACTAGTAGGCATGTGAGATGTGCACGGTAGATATCTCTAACTTGCTTATACTAATTCAAGAGAATGCCACGTCATAAGTATCTAGTACTCCACGTACAGTGCTGCCCAATGAAATCCAGTCACGTCACTCAAGTTTGCACCTTGCATTATTTCCCAGCCCAGTGTTAGCAGGTCTAGGGCTGCGGAAAGTCCGGCGCGTACTCGAGTGAGGCGAATGGATTTCATTGAGCAACGCTGTCGTATCCAATAATACGGAGTGAATTGTCAGATTGTCAGACTGTTTTGGCGATAGAAGTGCTCTGGCATAGGATTCAGTTTAGTCCCACCAGAACATACTACAGTGTAGCATGATGTAACGCAGTGGGTGGTGGTCGCACTACTAGTAGCATGAAACCAAGAAAGTAGGTCAGCTATTGTGGATCACGTAGGAGAGTATGAATGAATGTGAGTTTCCCTACTGTATGCCACATATAGACCAGGTACATAGTCGCATTTGTATTCCACTGGTTTGGGCAGTGGAGATTTCTGTGCCCTTGCACATGCCTTGGTTGATCACAGTATGACCGTGTTTGGGGTCAGCAGATCATGTCGTGATCTCTACCTGCCGTGCATTGCATAGGCCACTGTACACTTACCGGATTCCAAATTTGCACTTTGTTTCGTGTCTGTAGAGTGTTGTGTGGTGTCTCTGGCTTGGTCCCCAGTAGATCTACTCACCAGTGCTATGCACAGACACAGATACTGCGTCTGATGTCTGAGACTTCGCTAGAGACTAGAGACTAGAATCCCTGTTGTATCAAATCGACGTGTATCTATGACGTAACAATTACATTTATGTTCGTAGGCTAGGCTGTGTAGCTAGCGTACACTGCAGTAGAAACAGTCTTCTGCTGTCTGTAATGGTCCATACATCAACAGAGCGCTAGCAAACTACTTGTAGAGGTCAGAGTTCAAAGGTTCAGTCAGTTGATCCTTCCCGTCGCGCTGCTGAATACTTTCTGGTTTCGTCCGTTCCTTGCAGTTCATTAGTAGTCTTGTTCATGTCCAAGGAACATCAGGGAGGAGGTTTTGAAGCTCAGCCATAGGTACTGGACTAGAGTATTTGCATGTTGATGTTTTACTTCAGCAGTGCCCTTCCTCGTCGTGTAAAGTTTCAATTGAAATATTTCCAGCAATTCAGTTAGTCGAGTCGGAGTAGTTCGTAGTGTTTCTTGTGATCAATGGAAGCGAGACGGAAGGCGACCATCCTAGACTGTGAGTAAAAACAGCTTTCTTTCCAATACCTTCGCTTTGCCGTCGTTAATCTCCAATGCTTTTGTTAGTATGAATGTCGTTTGTCGTGAACCTTCGTCTCTGTCCTAGTCTCTTGTCAAAATGTGACGGCCATTAACTGACCTAAATTGGTTGTTTGTTGAGGTGTGGAGTAGTTTTCGTTCGGCGACATTTGTTGTAGGAAGTGGTAGCAAGGAGGTGAAGCATTTGTCGGTCGTTTCTGTAATTTTGTTGAAGAACGTAAATTGCTTGTGTTGCAGTGTGTTGTGAGGACACCCCCGTGATGTCGTTCATTGATCGTCTTCGCCTCTTTCAGCTACAGTCACTCACAACCATATATACATGTAGCTGTATGTACGGTTATTGGGACGTTTGTTTGTGGATGATGGTTGCTAGGATACCTGTACCACGCTGTACCCTGTGGCGACAAATGTCATTACTTGTCACTGTCCAAATAAGAGACGTCTCTATGACGTCATGACGTGTGTCTGTGCATGTGCCAACAAAAGTGAAGAGACGAAAATATCATTCGTATGTTGTGTCTGTTTGTACGGTACAGATCTTGAAGAAACTGTGAAGAAATTTGCTGATGCAGTTTCTGAGAAAGGGCGAGCGATGTATGAGATATGGGCGTTGGTGTTCAACGTCCTTCATCTCCTGCACAGTACTGGAGCAGAGAGAGTTAGATGGACAACACCTGGTTATGAAGGCACATGCTCCTACACACTAGGAGTAAGTAGGGTGTTGATGTAATGTGTGTACATGTGTGTGCTCTTGCACGTGCTCGTGCCCGTGTGTGTGTGTGTGTGTCTGTCTGTGTAGGTGCAGGCACCTGTGTGTGTGTGTGTGCACGTGCGCGTGGACGTGTGTGTGATCACGTACCCGTATGTGTCTATGCATGTTCAAGTGGTGACACGCCGTCTTCTTGTCTGTACCATTGTCAAGTGATTGATGACCAGTGGAAATTGTTTCTGTGACATAATTTCACAAGATGTGCAATTGCTGCAAGCTTCTCTCAAGTTGGAATAAAGTTATGACAATTTGACTGGTTTTGACCTCTGAGGTCAATCAGTAGGTTTCCTAACTCCTAATGGCATTGTACTGAGAGTATTGTTGCTGTCATTGTTGTAATTGTCAAATTGCTTCTTCTGTTTTGTATATCACATAGGTCACGATGATAGTTGTTCTCTGCTATTGTGGTGAACATTTGGGTGACGAAATGATGGAAGGTCTTGTCGACTATATTCTTCACTTCCAGTCAGTTGATGTCAATGCAGAAGATAAGACCGACGTAAGTGGTTGTGTTTTGGATTGTGACAAGAGACATTGTCTGTGTTCAGTATACTGTGCTGGTTCACTGCCATGTGTACGTCTGTTTCCTTGTTGGTGTGTTTGGCCTGTGTATATGTACTGCATGTTCATCTGTGTGTTTGTGTGTGTATGTACGTGTGTGTGTGTGTGCGAGCGCGCGCATGTGTATGTGTGTGTGCGTGTGTTTGTGTGTGTGTGTGTGTGTGTCTCTGTTCAGGACAACAGCACACTCTTACACCATTGTGCAGAGACAGGCAATGCACGTTTAGCAAAACTGCTCATCGAACGCGGCGCTTGCCTCAACGCACAGGACAGCAGCTTGGTAAGAAATAGTGTTACTCTAGAGTCTGGTTGTCTCAACTGAATTCTCAGTTTGTATATTCTTACATGTCTGTGTGTATGTCTATAAGACAATCTGTTCATCGTTCGTACTCGTATGTCCTTTTGTCCACGTGTGTTCATGTTTGCACTCACATCTGTTCCTCAGAAACGACATTTTCATTGTACAACCTGTGTTATCTTGTAGGCTCACGTGTG
This sequence comes from Sycon ciliatum, assembly GCF_964019385.1. Classification (NCBI taxonomy): domain Eukaryota; kingdom Metazoa; phylum Porifera; class Calcarea; order Leucosolenida; family Sycettidae; genus Sycon; species Sycon ciliatum. The sequence goes on from NC_088644.1 coordinate 47,983,533, forward strand.
TTCTTGTGTGCATATGTGTGTGTGTGTGTGTGTGTGTGTGTATGTGTGTGTGTGTGTGTGTGTGTGTGTGTGTGTGTGTGTACTCACATGTGCACACAATGACTTGTAATTCTTCATGTTTGTTCATGTGCCTGTGGTCCTGCATGTGTGTTCATGTGTGCACGTGCATTGTTGTTTTTGTTCTAGTTGTCCAGATGTGTGTCGGTGTGTGGTTGTAGTAGTTAGTGTAATGGTTGTATAGCAATACTCATCACATTCTCTCTTTCTCTACACTACAGCGATGTACTCCACTGCACTGGGCAGTCTTCTGGAACAAGATCAATGTTGTCAAGGTGATACTGTCACATGACAGTGACGGTGTCACCTTGGATACTGCACTGCGTGACGTTGTAAGTATTTGATTGTGTGTTGTTGGGAAGTGAACAGTTTCTACTCGTCCTTCTCACCTGTCCTGCCTCTCTCTCTCTCTCTCTCTCTCTCTCTCTCTCTCTCTCTCTCTCTCTCTCTCTCTCTCTCTCTCTCTCTCTCTCTCTCTCTCTCTCTCTCTCTCTCTCTCTCTTCTCTCTCTCTCTCTCTCTCTCTCCGAATGCAGTGAGCGTTTGATTGTGTTTGTTAGAACGAGTAAGTAGTGATGAGTTGTTGTTATTGTAACGAGTACAAGGAAGACATGCAGTTGTTCCTGACGAAGAGCTGGGATGATCATGTCTTTCCCTTCTCCTCATAGTTTCCTTTTACATTTTTTGAAAATTTTCGAAGAGTGAAATGAATTGAAGTGCTTGAATACAGTTCTAGGACAGGGATGTCAATAAGGAAGATGTTGTTTGTCATGTGAGTTATTTCAAGAGGTCATTGGCTAGTTCTCATCGTCGATAATGTGCTTGTTGTGCTGCATTGGTCATTTTCGTGAGATTGTAAATTTCTTCGTTTTTTGAATGAGTATATCTGTTGTTGTTTTGCTTGTGATGTGTTGTTGTGCTTCTCAGTGTGGTTTCACAGCATTGGACA
>NC_088644.1:47984737-48027237 GCF_964019385.1 Sycon ciliatum
CGAAACACTGTGTATTGAGCAGGGAGTGGTCCCTTTTTGCAGGTTTTCCGAGTGGAAGGTTGGATGGACTTTTCGTGTGCTCTGGGTGGCAGCTGTCGGTCAGTCAAGTGTAAAGTCAAGGCGGTGGAATAGCGTGAGCTCCAGTGTCGAGAGCAAACCCTTTCCTAACAATCTTCGCCGAAGTCGCAACCACTATTTCGTAGGTCTACCCTTGTTAGGAGACAACCCTGGGGGTATCAACTTTTTTTGTCTGATAACGAGTACATTTTTCTGCTGCTTAGCATCATCCATATTGTGTCCACATCAGAACTGATGGTTCCTTGTTATTAGACAGTGTTTTCCACCAGACCCCTGTTCAAGACAACCCATTATCAGACAATGTTTCATCGGACCCCGATACAAGACAACATGAAATATCAATCGAGCTATCCTCGGCCATCCGCTTTTTCTTGTAATGAGAATTCAAACCTGTGGGACAGCTGAAGGGGACGTTATAACGAATTTGGTCTACAAACGAATAATCTCTTATCCGGACTTGCATGTACGACTGCTAATGATTCATGGGATTTTGGATCGTTGTCTACTAATGAGGTTTGTCTTGCAACCGATGTCATACTAACGAGGGTAGGACTGTAAATTAAATGCTTGAAAGTTGAAACTTCGTTTTTCAGATGAATCAGACTGCAAATCAATAGCATAGCAAAGACCATAGCTATCCCAGGAACACTTGGTGTTGAGTAGTGCCCTCTTTTACCTTTTTCTATGTTGTCCTCTTCAGTTTGAGCAGGTATGGATGTTTCCTAGTGCCTTCTAGAATTTCTAGGTATATCATTGGTCTTGTTCGGATCGTCCATTACGTTTGCAGCTGTTCAAACTTGTATTGTTGTTTATTATTTTATTGATTTATTTATTCTACTTGCCTTTCCTATCTTCTTGTGTTTCAGCATTAGGCGATTTGATCGCAGGACAAGAGAGGAGCTGATGGACGATCTCTCCAATGTTCCTCTTGGTTCGGAGCGGCGCCGAGTGCTGACGTTGGGACTTGGGTAAGGATGAGTGTTCCCTCATGTTTACAAGTTATCCATTTTGTCCAACACTAACGGTTATATGCAGAATACTGCTGAGTCAAAAATGTGCAACAATCAGCACAAAAACTGACTGATGAGATCATGACATTCAACGACCTGATGCTTAGGTGCATCACGTTTATACCCGTTAGTGTTGGACAAAACGGATAACTCGTAAACTTATGGTCCTCTTTTTTAATTTTAATCCTTGGCTCTCCATCCGAGTTCCTTCATGTGTTGCTATTATTTTTATTTACTTATTTTTTTTGCCCAGGGTCTACATTCTACATTTATTTTACTTAGACTAGGGTTAGCTGTCCGTTTACCAGTACTCATCCACACATATGTGCACATAGGGTCTACACAGAACTCTATCAGTAGATATTTTGTATAGGAGGTTGTATATCCTCCGGGATAGCACTATATACTCCCATTCTGTGTGTTCTCTGGTAGCTATGTTCCTTGGAGACCATATGACTGTGCCAGTGTGGTGACCGAGGTGAGGTGTGTCTGCACTGGCATCGTCAACTTGCCTACTGCTACGTGCTCCCCAGTGCTCCATCTGTGTCCTGTACTTTATTTGGGGGGGGGGGCAATACCGGTACTTCAGGTGCAAGGGGGACGGGGTGGGGGACATCATGCCCCCAATGAACCTCTCCAGGCGTTGTTCTGGAGTAGACTAACCATAGGCGGAGTGTACACATGCAGCACATAGTTTGGGAATTAGAACGCGATCAGACTCGGGCATATTCAAAGGCAGTCTATTGTGATAGTAGTCCTGGACGGATCTCACTATGATGATATAGGTCGTGCCCAGCATCACAATGCCCAACATTATAAATGACTGTTTTTTTTCCTGAGGGGCTAGATGAACATGTGGCTAGACTGCCGATGGCAACCAACAGGCTCAAGGCTGTGTTGAGACTTCGTGTTTGCGACCCGAGTCAATTGTTTACTCACCATGACTAGGCATCGCATTGGGCATCGTATGACCATTTTATATGTCACTGTTCTTAGTCGCACCGGGGGCGCATGCCCGTTTTCAGGAGACTTATCAAAACACATAAGCCCTGTGCCCTGAAGGTTAGGCCTATTGTTAGTCTGAATAGTCCTGGCTACTATCCCGCTAAGTTCATTGACTTTCTACTGAACCTGTATGTACTTGAGGAAAGTACTGTTCTGGCCTGAACTACGGATTTCATCAACTTGGTAGAAGGTTTGCCTGTGCGGGACGATCATTTATTTTTGAGTATAGATGTGACCAGCCTTTACACCAACATCCCCAACGAGCTCGGTCATGTGGCATTGTCGTGGTATATCACACACAGGTATACAAGGTGGATGCCCCCGGCCCTTCGTACACGGTTAACAACAGCAGTGACTTCCTTGATGTCAGTCATTCAGAAGACTAACGGGTTCGTGTACGATAACGATTTGTTTCCGCAGATCCAAGGGACTGCCATGGGTTCGCCGGCAGCAGTGGTCTATGCCGACATTGTTATGCTGTATTTGGAGAATCGGTACATTTTGCCGATCTTAGAGGGGGAGGGTTTAGAGGTTCAGGTTTATAGACGCTTTATCAGTGACATTTTTGTTTCATTGCATGGTTGCGAAGGTCAAGTTCAGCGCGCTTTAGACAGGATTAATAAGTGTTCGGCCCTCGAGTTTGCGCATGAACTGGCACATGATAGCATTGATTTCCTGGACACCACAGTTTTCCGGAGTAAGGGATACATGGCGGTGAAGCCTCATTTCAAGGTCACCAATCGTTTCCTGTATCTGCTTGCCGGTAGTAACCACCCCCGTAGTATGGGTAAAGGTGTGATCACTGGGGAGTTGATCCGTATCCGTCGGTCTTCGACCCTTGACCACCACTAAGAAGCTGCTGCCGAGCAGGCGAAGCAGACTTTCCGGGCCCGCGTATACAAGAGCTCCATCTTTCATCTTTCAGACCGTACACCAGGCATGCAAGGCCGGCACAGCTGGGGTGGCTGGGGCGGCCTCAGCCACCCCACCTTTTGGCCGTTTTTTGTTCTTGTTTTTTTAGCACACTGCAACAAAGCGCGATGATCGCAGCTCAGCTCAAACGTGGCAAATAATGAAGAATCCTTGTGTACCAAGGTCAAGGTGTGTGTGTGTGTGTGTGTGTGTGTGTGTGTGTGTGTGTGTGTGTGTGTGTGCCTGTGTGTGTGTGTGTGTGCCTGTGTGTGTACCTGCCTGTGTGTGTACGTGCCTGTGACGTGTACAGCCGGTGTGTGCACACCGCTAGCTAAACCGACCAACGGCTACTCCCAGGGCACAAACTATTCTGCTGGAGGCAGCGTCGTCTTCGGCTGAAATTCCGGATACAACCTGCAGGGAAGCATTGTGCGCATCTGCCAGATTGACGGTTCCTGGAGTGGGGCAGCTGCCTCATGTAATCGTAAGTTGAATTTCAAGAGAGCCAATATATCCCTCTTGTGTAGAGAAGCTTCAGGCTTGTAGGAAGGCAGATTCTGGTGGCGTTGATCTTTCCTATTTACAGAGCATGTAATAGTCTGGGTGTTACCTGCCACTTTTCATCATCACAAATGATGATCGTGCTTATCACAGGACCCAGGACCAGTCGGGCATCTCAGCCTGAGTCCTTAGGATATATGTTATACTTTTAGGTGTATGGTTAGGGTGTTTCACCGGGTAGAGGCGACGGTTTCAAATAGGACACAGGTTGCAAACCGGAACGGACTCAATATTCACTTTCTCTCTTGGTATTTTGATTAGATAACATATGTCACAGTGAGACTACGATGTGTTATACTCCGAGCCAAAATTTCATGGCTCTGCGATGACCATACGCGCCATACTAAGCAGGTGAGTTTTTGACGTATTCGCACTGCGACTTGAGTTTTACGACTTTCGAAAAATCAACTTCTTGTCGCAGATAAACAGCGGCTCGCCTCTTGCCAATAAAGCACCGCATACCAATCAAAACTAATGGAAGCACACACAAGGCTTATTGTTACTCTGTACTGGCCGTCGTGGAGCGATAGCAATTACCTAATTTCAGACCCAGAGTGAATTTGACGTGCACTCTAAAACGTGTCCGGTTTGGAGCCACCTCTGATTTGAATCTTTTTTGAAGCAAAAAATTGGGCAACTTGGAGGCAATGGGTCAACACAGAGGAGTGGCTCAGTTCGATTGACTCTGGCCCCAGAGCAAACTTCAACATGCCAGTTTCCTTCCACAAACATATTTCGAGTGAAAAATCAACGCTGATGATCGGTTTGGGTCTATACAAATTTGGTTGTCAAGGCGTTCCGGTATCGAACCGTCTACTCTACCAGAACACTGAGTTGTTGGCATAAGCCGGTAACTTTTGTCGAGCCTGTTTTAGGCTACCACCTCCTCCAAATATGCTAATATCTCTTGACTGTACAAAAGATGTGCCGAGCAGACACTTTCTTCATCTCTTGACTGCTTTGTGTGTTGTGTGTATGGGTACGTGTATACAGCCATTCAACTGCAGCGCCAGTCTGGCTACCTGCCCTGCCTGCGTTCCAGTGGCTGTATCCTGCCATCACAGCGCTGCGACGGTGTTTGGTACGACTGTGCTGATGGCTCTGATGCACAGTACTGCCCAGGCAAGGTCACACCAGCCCCAGGTAAGCACCAGCAGCAGCACTGATAGTAGTACCATGACTTCTATTATTATTACAGGGTGCGACAGAGCTCTCGGCCATTGAAGAAAATGTTGAGTCACCTCCACCACCACACTGCGCTCTTTAGCCGACTAGACCCTCCTGCACACAACCATCACCATTGCGAGGACACTTCCGTAGACGATATTGATAAACTCCTTCAGACAGCTGTTTCGCCAATACATAGCTCATCAGTGAAGGTAGATATTGAATGATTAAAAATATAGGCCAAACTGCTATTATATAGGGGGTTTCCACATACAAAACTGGCATAGCTGAGGTGATAACGTGGGAAAAGGAAAGTGTGAAGTACTGTTGACGCGCATTGGACATGCATGCAGCGTCGGATATTCGGCGCGGAAAATCAATCACTATTCAATGCAGAAATAACGTGCCAGAATCAGAGTACTATGTAGCTAGTAGTGAGAGTCTGTGTACTAGTATTGCAGTTGTCCGAGCGCCATGAAGGCCTGCGAACGCACCTCACGACCCGCCGACGTCGACAGCCACAGCACCCCTGGGGCATGACACTGTACTGCTCGCCCGTCGCGCCAAGACGCTTGGCAGTCACTAGGCTTCATGCCACCGATGTTGTCCGCAAGCTACCTTGTTATCTGCCCATCACCCACTGCCGCTGACACGCTGGGAGGCCCCGCGGCATTCGCCCAGTATATCGTCGTCAGAGCTGTGTCGACGGTACAATAACGCTGGTAGAAACAAACAGTTGGTCGTATGGTATTGCGTCCTCCGGATTGTCCCTTGACTCGTCTTGTCCCTCTTCTTGCTCTGACGCTTATGACTTCTATTACATGCAAAATGTAGAGTCTGAGCTACTGTTGACCGCTATTCACTGCTGTATTTATTTTATTACTTTGCATGGCCATGTTGAGGCAGTCTTCGCATCAATTTCCTTTACACAATGCGTGTACTACAATGTATTCAAAACCAACGTCTGTGCCACGCACACATACGCAAACGTTTTAGGGATGAAACGAGTATATCGAATACTCGAGTGCTTGCTCGAAAATTCGAAAGGAGTGAGGACTCGTGTCGCAAAACACTCAAAGTATCTTATGCACAGTGTACTGTTTGCTTGTACATCAAGCACGTCTGTTACTCTGACCAGTACTGATAACCCATGCAAGTTGAAATTATTACTTGTCCCTACTTACCAACAAAAGACGTAGTTCAGACTATTTCCTGCACTAGGCTGCATGCAAGACTACATGTGTATCAGGTGTAATACGTTCAGTGTTACGAGAGTGCGTGCAGTACATTGTTTTATGTTGTCAGTAAAATACTCGTACTCGCTCGAATACTCGCTCGTTTTTTCAAAGAGTACTCGAGTCCTCAATTTTGGCACTCGTTTCACCCCTAGGCCAAACATGCATGCACTGAATGCCTGTGCTCTGTGCACTCTGTGCTTGTGCAGGTCAAACCGACTGCCAGGTCCTGTCACCACCGGCACTGGGCTCAATGACCGTGAACGGCTTGATGTTCAGCAACACGACCACGTTTGTGTGCACATCTCCCTATGTCCTTATGGGCTCGGCCGTGCGTACTTGTGAAATCAACGGCCAGTGGAGCGGTGTGCAGCCAACTTGCGTCCGTAAGTACATGTACCAATGCTCGACTGGCTTGTATTATGCATTCCCGTTCATCACACCGCTCATACTGTCAAATGCTGCCTCTTCTCTTTCACAATGGCATGGGTCACAGAAGATAGGCCTGGTGCAGGTATTGCCAGTTCCTTGCTTGCTGCAGTACAGTATGACATATTAACTTAGCTGGTAAGCAGTGCATGTGTGCATGGCAAGTGTTATTTTTGTCCATTGCTTCCCAACCCATGTGTAGTGACGACTGCTGCTCTGAGTGCGGCCAGTGACGACTGCTGCTCTGAGTGCGGCCAGTGACGAGCTAGTCAAGGACTCCGTCTCAGAACGCATGACACAAACGTGTAAGCCTAGTATTGCTGCAAAATTAAAAGCAATTTCTCCTACTGCTGACTGCTGAAAATGTTGTGTCCTTCACAACTAGTCTCTTTGTTCTAAGAAGTCTGCCTCTTTCATCGATTCGTGTTTACCTAGCTGCGTTACGCTATTAGTAGCCTATTACCTGTTGTGCAATGGGGCTGGCCTAAAAGCTGCTCGCTCAACAGTTGTGTTGCATGGCATAGAGCGAGAGACGGCAAGCCGCCTCGGCATATTTGCGGATAGAGCTTTTATTAGAAAGGAAAAGGACATATGGATACAAGTTAAGAGTAACTGTCCACCACTGTAACTAGCTACTACAGTAAAAAAAATGCAACAACTAGGCACAAAACTGACAGAGTGCTGAGACATTCGACGACCTGACTCCTAGCTTCAACACATCTCCGTAGCGCTAACCAACAGCCTTCCAACTTGGAAGGTTCAAGGTTAAAAGGAGAGACCAAAGAGGGGAAGGTAAGCGCAACGAAAATGAGCACAAGCTAGTAGTTGAAGCTACAGTCCCACAAGAACAAGAAATGTTGATTGTTACTGGACGATGACGAAACCAGTATTACCTTTCCCTCTTTGGTCTCTCCTTAACACTACGGAGATGTGTTGAAGCCAGGAGTCGGGTCGTCAAATGTTTTAGTGCCTGGTTGTTGCACTTTCTGACTGTATTTAGTATATAGTGACAGTTACTCTACACTCATATCGATACGTCCTTTTCCTTTCTACATTAATTTTATTATTGCCATATTGGCTCAACATCCGAGTTTCAAAGAGCTTTTAGTGGACGACTTAATCCATTTTCGGCAATACTTACAACGATCCAATCAGTCATATTGTAGATCAGGCTATGCTGTGGGTAAGTATACTGCTGGCCTTGTATGGCTTATTGTTTGCCAGCGAGTATTTAGCATCATCAAGTACTAGTATTCACTCGTTTGACAGCCAAAGAGTATTTGTGTGGGAGGCTGGGAGTCTCGCACCTGACTTGGTCACGTTGCGCTTGAAGGTCACTAAGACGCGGCCATATACGGTGGAGCCGTCGCAGTTCCATCTACTGTCGACGAAACATGCCCGGTATTGGCTATTCCGGTACATGACAGCCCATGCCTGTAGCACCAAGCCTGTGTTCACTTTTGCCAAAGGGATCCACCTTACTCGGCCTTATTTAAATATGATACTCTGTCACGCTCTCAACCGTTATCAGGTTAGCTCCCGCTCCATGCCCATTGTTGGAGCGATAGTCCTGGAATCCAGAGTTGCAAGTGAGGTGGTGATATGGCAAGCAGACGGTGGCAAAGTACGGCTTAAAAGCTCTACATCTGGCAAGTGGCCGGCATACCACCCCAATGGACATCGGAACAGTACACGTAGAGTAGCATCTCTACGTGACAGGGTATGAGCGCAAGTGAGTTCTTATGCTCTACTAATGTGCATTGATTCTGTGACTATAGTTGGTGTACAGATCTCATCACATGTGCCTTAGGTGGGATTTGCTATTGTCACTGGAAAATTCAGTCCTAACAAACAGTGTGATGGATGAATTTGACTCCAAGTATCTGCTTTTGGGAATGCCATGTATGCATGTCTGGCGTGCTGCTGCTATAATGTTGTGGCAGCAGCATTTTGGTGCGATGGACTGTTCTTGTAACGGTGTACCTACCCATTTGCTGTTGCCGGATGCCGTGTTTTGTCAGTTGTGCCTGTTTGAAGGTGCCAGGCCAGCTTGTGTTGGTGCGTTCCCGTTAAGTTGCCAGGGCACCATATTTGTAACGGCGTTCCCGTTTTGCTGTTGTGGGGCTGTGTTTGTATCGGTGTGTTCCCGTTGAAGTTGACGGGGCACCACGTTAGTGGATTGTGCCTGTTTGAAGTTGTCAGGCCAATCCTGTAACGCACACCCGTTTGCTGATAATTGGGGACATGTTTGTCCATTTTGCTCGAGATTCACATGGCTGCGCCAGTTGCCTTGTGCGGATTAGACTGTTATCTGGCACTAGTCTTGATCTGTTTTATTCAGATTCAGATCAGCTATTGTTCCTATACGAGAAAATCTGTGGGTGCACATCCAATTCATTTGCAGATTTGCGTGCTTCTCCTGCAACGGGCGTTTACATGGTACATGGTGTGTGGGCGTATGTGTGGTGTGTTCATGCTGTTCAGGCCAGTATTGCCAAGCACTGGGGACCTTTGGCAATCTGAAGAATGTTTTGTCCGAGAATCGATCCTTGGATCTGTGGCGTTGCAGTTGTGGTGCTCCCGACCCTCTTGCGCGATGGCCGCGGAGACTTGGCGAAAAGGTTCGAGACATACGGCATCTCAATATCTTGCACCACCATCGAGTGTAGCGACATCAGCAATAGAAGACGCACATGATATCATTCACCCTTATGGCCTTAGCGAAGACCCGGGAATACCTGAGAAGATGTTAGCCGCAACTTTACTGGAAAAGTCGTCGGTGACAACGGCACTCCATATTTTAGCTGCATGCAGTTAGGTCTCTCAACAAGTGTACCCAAAGTTTTCAAGCTAATACACAAGCAAATTCACTAGGGTCCGAGTATATTTTCCTACACCTCTCCCTGTTGTTGTTATTTCTGCATTCAAATTGTCTGTGTACCTGTACATTTATTACAGTAGAGCCACGCATCCACGGCTGTTGTTTCCAAAGGGTCAGGCTCGTCAGTTATACAAAACCTTTCAGCAATCTGGCCTTAGGCTTAGTTCCTTGACTTCTTGTACCACTTTCTTAGATGCACATCCCACTGGATAGTGAGCAATACGTGTGTAGCAGAATCTGTATTCCAGAAAAGCAGAGACTTGAGTCTATTGACACTGCGTTTCTTTTTAAAACGTTTTTGGCTGTGGTGTTCCTAGAGGTATACACGTACATTCCTGGGTCCCACGTTCTGTGATGCCCGACTGTATTCGTGGTGCCTCAACAACTTTTAATTTTGTGCACTCGGGAAAACCTGCCTGAGGCTGTGAGGCTGCAGAGTGTTGGCTGTGTTTTGCTTTAAAAAACCATCAGGTCTCCCCAGATTTTCTAGTCTGGCCCTGAATTTTGCCACTCTTCGGTTTCAAAACCTAGTGTGGTGGTGGAAAGCCTAGCAGTGTTGTGTGTGCATGTGTGTGTATTTTGTACAGTGCTGGCCAGAGAAATCCAACCTCGTTATTAAAGTAGCGCCGCGTTCGAGAGCACAGACCGGTCCAGTATGTTTACTACTAGGGCTGCGTAGCGCCCGGTGCAATTTTATTCATAAGGTTGGATTTCTTTGGCCAGCATGGTAGTTAGAAGTAGGTCCTCTAAGGTCCTCTGTTTGTGCGCACTTGTGGTCACAGTGGCAGTAGTGGGTGAGGGGTAGACTCAGTTACTACGAAGATGGTGTATACATGATGGTGTATGCAGTCATGTAGTTGAATGTTACTTCGGGCTTAGACCCAGAGGTTCTTGCAATGATGACCCTGGGTTTATGTACATGTTTCATTCAGCTACCGTTGTCATGGCACTAGTTGATAGAACACCTGTATAAGTACAGGCTGTATATCTAGCATTTTCCAAAATAGCACTCCGTACTCCGAGGCTGCAGCCGTTTTGCATGCAACGTTGTATGTGTTGATCGGTTGACAGCATGTGACAAAGCCGAGGACACACTAGTGTATCAGGAGCACTGTTTTTTAACACAGTGCGTCCCCCGCCTTGTCATGTTAATTTATCAAACAAGGCTTACCTATGTTTCTTCAGAATTCCCAAACTCCATTGCAGCGTATTCCTTGCACTTGAAAACACCGCCATTCCGGCAACAGGCTCTCAGCTGCACCAAATAAATAACTTTGCCAATATTTCGCCCATTGGGCATCATCAGGGCATTGAGGAAGGGGAGGCCAAATTACGAAATATAAAGACGAATAATGCAGGCAGATGAATGTTCTAGAACTAACACATCATGGTGACACAATTGGCAAGGCCAGCAAACTAAACAATCATCACTTGTAAGGTGACCTAAACAAAACGAAAGATGAGAAAACTCACACATACACACAGACACAATTTGGCAAGAAAACTAACACTAACACTAACACTAAAGTTTACAATCATCACCTGTAAGGTGACCTAAACAGAAGAAAGAAGACTAGTAAGACTATCACAGCACGTACAAGAACACTTTCAAGTGTGGGAATGCTAAAGGCGATCTATGTATATGACAGCGGTGTATGTGCAAAGTATGTGTATGTGCTGTGTCAGGTGGTAAAGTCCAGTGGTAGTTCGAGGAGATGGGTGTCGATTCCAGTGACGATCCGGTGACATCCAATCAGTCAATTAGGCGCCAGCCGTCATCGCAATTGACTGCTGGTTTGCGCTTCCTTATCTCGATAGCTTCAAGCAGTTTCCTTGATGGTAGCGAAGCCTCCCTGCCGAGAATCTTTGCCTGGTGGAAGGGCAGAAAGTTGGAAGACTTTAAAGATTCTCGATGCTGGGTACGATAGTGGAAGCCCCAGGGAGCCTTCGCTACCATCGCCCTTGCCTCTCGGTAGTGCTCAGCGAATCGGTCCCTCACCGGCCGCTCGGTCTCACCAACGTACAATTCCGCACACAACGTGCAAGACATACAATAGACAACACCTTTGACTAAACACTGACTATCCACCATACTCGCATCACATGCACGACACTCCATTGGTCGACCTCTCCCTCTCTTCACCTCCGATCGCTGCTTCTCACGGGGACACACACGTACAGCACTCGACGATCGGACCAACATATCCTTCAAAGAAGGACCAGACACAAAGACAACACGAACATGCGGACTGAACTTTCGAACACGTCGTGAGACACGAGCGGCAAGTGAGTCGTTGATGAAGGGCAGTTTGATGACTGACTTGAATTGGTTGTGTCTGCGCTTGCTGTCACGCTGCTGTTGTTGAGACGGGTGTGTATCTTGTCTCTTCCCCTTGGCTGCTCGTCGTGCTGCGTTTATCTCGGTGCGTGGATAGTCATTTCTCTCGAGCAACTCTTCAATTATGGACATGCTCCTGTCTTCCGCTTCCGGTGTTGACGAGTTACGGATAGCTCGAGAGAATTGGTTCGTTGCAACAGCTCTTTTACACGACCAGGGGAGACATGATTCATAGGACAGGTGGACACCACTGTGGGAAGGCTTAACATAGAGCTCCCACTCTATGCTGTTTCCACGCACAGACAGCGCTAGATCCAGGAAGTTCACTGACTGAGTTTCGTTGACCGAGTGTTCCATTGTGAATTTGATAGTAGTGTGCTGTCCGTTGAAGTGATCTAGAAGTGCTGCTAAACCTTTCCAGCCATGTCTCCACAGTAGTATGCAGTCGTCGATATATCGCTTGTAGAGATCTGGCTTCACTGTAGCTGTCGAGAGGGCCTTCTGTTCAAGCGCATCCATGAAGAGGATGGCCAGCGGAGGTGCCAGATGGTTCCCCATCGCAATTCCACGCTTCTGACGGTACTGTTTACTATTGAACTCGAAGTAGTTGCCGCTATTACCAAGCTAGAGCAGCATAAAGATGATGTCGACATGCTTGGATTGACGGTTGCGGATGTACAGCTGATGTTGCAGTATGTTCTGTAGTGGCCGCTATTACCAAGCTAGAGCAGCATAAAGATGATGTCGACATGCTTGGATTGACGGTTGCGGATGTACAGCTGATGTTGCAGTATGTTCTGTCAAACAACTACTTCGAGTTCAATAGTAAACAGTACCGTCAGAAGCGTGGAATTGCGATGGGGAACCATCTGGCACCTCCGCTGGCCATCCTCTTCATGGATGCGCTTGAACAGAAGGCCCTCTCGACAGCTACAGTGAAGCCAGATCTCTACAAGCGATATATCGACGACTGCATACTACTGTGGAGACATGGCTGGAAAGGTTTAGCAGCACTTCTAGATCACTTCAACGGACAGCACACTACTATCAAATTCACAATGGAACACTCGGTCAACGAAACTCAGTCAGTGAACTTCCTGGATCTAGCGCTGTCTGTGCGTGGAAACAGCATAGAGTGGGAGCTCTATGTTAAGCCTTCCCACAGTGGTGTCCACCTGTCCTATGAATCATGTCTCCCCTGGTCGTGTAAAAGAGCTGTTGCAACGAACCAATTCTCTCGAGCTATCCGTAACTCGTCAACACCGGAAGCGGAAGACAGGAGCATGTCCATAATTGAAGAGTTGCTCGAGAGAAATGACTATCCACGCACCGAGATAAACGCAGCACGACGAGCAGCCAAGGGGAAGAGACAAGATACACACCCGTCTCAACAACAGCAGCGTGACAGCAAGCGCAGACACAACCAATTCAAGTCAGTCATCAAACTGCCCTTCATCAACGACTCACTTGCCGCTCGTGTCTCACGACGTGTTCGAAAGTTCAGTCCGCATGTTCGTGTTGTCTTTGTGTCTGGTCCTTCTTTGAAGGATATGTTGGTCCGATCGTCGAGTGCTGTACGTGTGTGTCCCCGTGAGAAGCAGCGATCGGAGGTGAAGAGAGGGAGAGGTCGACCAATGGAGTGTCGTGCATGTGATGCGAGTATGGTGGATAGTCAGTGTTTAGTCAAAGGTGTTGTCTATTGTATGTCTTGCACGTTGTGTGCGGAATTGTACGTTGGTGAGACCGAGCGGCCGGTGAGGGACCGATTCGCTGAGCACTACCGAGAGGCAAGGGCGATGGTAGCGAAGGCTCCCTGGGGCTTCCACTATCGTACCCAGCATCGAGAATCTTTAAAGTCTTCCAACTTTCTGCCCTTCCACCAGGCAAAGATTCTCGGCAGGGAGGCTTCGCTACCATCAAGGAAACTGCTTGAAGCTATCGAGATAAGGAAGCGCAAACCAGCAGTCAATTGCGATGACGGCTGGCGCCTAATTGACTGATTGGATGTCACCGGATCGTCACTGGAATCGACACCCATCTCCTCGAACTACCACTGGACTTTACCACCTGACACAGCACATACACATACTTTGCACATACACCGCTGTCATATACATAGATCGCCTTTAGCATTCCCACACTTGAAAGTGTTCTTGTACGTGCTGTGATAGTCTTACTAGTCTTCTTTCTTCTGTTTAGGTCACCTTACAGGTGATGATTGTAAACTTTAGTGTTAGTGTTAGTGTTAGTTTTCTTGCCAAATTGTGTCTGTGTGTATGTGTGAGTTTTCTCATCTTTCGTTTTGTTTAGGTCACCTTACAAGTGATGATTGTTTAGTTTGCTGGCCTTGCCAATTGTGTCACCATGATGTGTTAGTTCTAGAACATTCATCTGCCTGCATTATTCGTCTTTATATTTCGTAATTTGGCCTCCCCTTCCTCAATGCCCTGATGATGCCCAATGGGCGAAATATTGGCAAAGTTATTTATTTGGTGCAGCTGAGAGCCTGTTGCCGGAATGGCGGTGTTTTCAAGTGCAAGGCTTACCTATACCAACATTATACATGTAGGGCTGTGCATGCTTTCAAAATTCTTCCTTGTTGAAGTAGAATACCGTGCTTGTGGGGGCTTTAGTAGTTCCTTTGCCAGATGTTCTATGCGTATCTCAATGACTTATCAGTTTCAGCACTCGGGCAAGGCACATTCGGGCCAACACATGTAGCCTTGAATTCTGGCTTGGAGGCATTATTTATCTATTTTCATGGCTGCTAGGTTCATCCTTAGTTAAGAGTTATTTCTCCGTGATTCGCTGATGAGTCCACAAAGGACGAAACAGCTAGACAGTACTAGTGCTGTCCCCAGATCATGTATTCTAAATCCATAATACTGACGCTCAATCTCCAGACAGCTGTTTCAGCCTTTTTAGGTCCCATCAGTGGAGCTCAGAGCGGGAGGTTAAACAAATGACAATGCGGTCTATATGAAATGAACAAAAAAAGCTATTTGAAAATGGCTCAAAGCATCAAAGTCAGCGAGCTATCTGCAAGACACGCACAAAGAGAGCTTTGCACGAAGGCAGATACATATTACATATACCTTTGATACTAACCAAAAAGAGTGCTCAATCAAGTCAACGCAAGGCAACGTAATGCGGTGATCGAGTCTATAAAAAGCTATAGTGACATGTAGCCAGGCCCCCAGCACAATAAGCTGACTTGCATCATGCTAAAATCGTTCACACAAATCTCTTATAATAATTATTATATAGATTGCAGGATAGGGTGGTTGCACCAGGAAGTGCTGTCTCTGCGATAGTGGGACCAGCCAAGATTGCAGTACAGTCGTCCACCATCAATCCAGCACTTCATTGGCCCACGCCCTCGATATACCAGCATGATTTCCGGAGTTATTACCATTCATCGACACATGCCCCCCCCCCCCCAGTTCTTCGGCACCTGACCCGAGGTCTATAAAGGGCCGCACTACTTTGTAGCGGTCATACTATAGTACTAGAACTGGATGCACGTGATATCCACTGGAGCTGGCGCTGGCCATGAGCTGACCCACCGCCGTGCCTCCCAGTGTCAATTTTGCTTATGTGATCCTACCACAATCTGGAACATTATCAGTACTCGCCTCTGTTGACTTGCCAGCACTAGTTCTGGTGGATCCGGGCATGTTTCTGCCTTCTCTTAAGCATGTATTCTCCTGCAGGTGCATCTTTCACCTCCTTCTAATGCGCGAGCACATTTTCTGTGGAGATTCAACGACACATACACCAGAAAATACAGAACGGAACAGTGGCTGCCAATGCGACACAAGTACCACATAGACCTAAAAACTCATAAGTACCCTGGGAGTTAGATGCATTTACGGGCAGTATGCCAGGATTTGCGCAGCTAATTTAAAATCAGATTAGCAATGCTGTGTGCTACCAAGGCGGCATATTGGACTCAAAAACCAACCGATTGTGGTCCAACCCAACCGACAGCGTTGTCGGTGGGTTCCGATTGGCAGGTGTTGGATGGACGTATGATCCATGCGTCCCCACAAGCAATGAGAAGTTAACAATGCCACTAAGGATATAATATCGCGGACAGCAGTACAATGAAACTGGGCCATTCATTATCAGCAATATCAGGGGTATATCCCATCCGATAAGACGTACAGCTCGTGTATGGCGGACTTTACAGCAGGTCCCGACATAGCTTGCCCCGTGCCCTTTACCACTCTTGGGCCAAAACTGCTGTACAATATTCGAGAGGGTCTAGCCTAGTGAGTGTGAACAGAACCTAGCAAACCATATCTCCAAGTGATTCACATGTTGGTATATTCTCCGTTATCATACATCAATTCCGAGCAATTTGACACCCGAATATTCTCGCACCACTACTGCTGAAGTATTGACCACAAACCATGTTCCATTTGACTTACAAACGGAACTTGCAAAAGGCATGAGAGCACTGGAATCTGTAAAGACTCTCGCATTATTTATTAGCCACCATACATACCTTTCGGGAAGTCGTGTTGGAAGCAGAATGCTCGGAGAGCAGAGCTGAGTGAGATCTGCATACAGTAACACAGCGACAATGAATCACATGAACAGAAGGAAGCAGTCGTATCCGTACACATCTGAATATGCGCTTATGGGAGGAAAATCCGTGCGACAAAAGAGGACCGTGTTATGCAGGTGTATGTCTTACCCGGGTACGTACTAAGTGAGCTCCACCGTACGTATATAATTGTATTGCAATTGAATCACTTGACTGACTGGAGCCAAAAATATCAATTGGCACTTACTCCGGTTACCCGAATGTTTCGGTACCACTATCATTAGGTTTGTTGCAATCGAACCAAGTCATAGTTGAGTCATTTTCAATGCGTTAGGTGTTACCTGACATGCCCACTGCATCAGCCGCTATGTCATATTCCACCAGGCATGCACCAAACCAGGCGCAGTGCGCACACTGATGATGGTGGTTGTCACACAACGAGCAGTAGTAAAAGTGAAAGGACTTTTTGCATGTGATTTTGTTGTAATTTGTGCCAGTCGAATTGTCTCAGTGTAACTAGTTTATCGTTAGCTTACTAGTTTGTTTATACAAAAGAGAAAGACCAAGGAATTACAAGTTACGCTATACTGTCCACTAACACCACCAGTTACTAAACAATCAGCTCATGCGATAGCATTGCACGACACTGAACAGCTCTAGCACATCTTGGATGCGCACTCCAACAGCCTTGTGGACGACGACCGTCACTGGAGAATCGGTCCGTCGCTCCACCAGCCCGGCGGCACAGTGGACAGTGCCTTGGGGGTGTCAGGCATGGATCAGGCTGATAAGGACGTTTGGAGACGGAAATGATGTTTGCAAGGAAGAGTGATGATATGCGTATGTGCTCTCCGCCAGTTGTTGAAGCAACAGTCCGGCAGTGGAAAGTCGGCAAGGTTAAAATAAGTGACCAACTGGGTGAAAGTACACCAAATGTGGCCCATCTCTTGAATGGTGCGGACCACGGCAAGGACCTGAAGTGTAAGGTCGTCAATGGCAACACCGCATGGTCGACGTCAATGGGAACATCAAGCCATCAAGTTGGTGGAATTATGGAATGTCTGTCGCAGGCTGCAGCGACAGGGTAACATGCTTAGGGAAGAGTACAGTGACGATGATCAGCTGTGTCTTGCACTCAGTCGTGTTGATCGTGGCGTGCAGAACAACAGAGTCAGTTGCGGTATTCGTACATTTGTCTGTTTAGGATTTTAATCCCCAGGAAGTCCTTTGGTGAGGAGTGATGTCACGCAACGAGCAGTAGTCAAAGTGAAAGGACTTCTTGCATGTGATTTTGTTGTAATTTTGTAAGGTGTGGTGGCAGAACTTTCAGCTGGTAGTGGGTGATGGGCTGGCGGTGTGACACCAATTACGGGCTTGACGAACGACATAATTATGGCGAGTCGATCTTTGGCCAGTTGCTGAGTTGGAGATCGTCACCGTAGACCCAGAGATCTGGTCCACGGTCCAGGGGTTGGGATCCCACTGTGGTGAGAGCTTGTGTGCCTGCTCATTGCGGCGTAAGACGCGCTGACCAGGAGTGAGGATGGGGGCGTTTGACCGGCGGGTGGCATTGGCAGCATCGCACTGGGATTGGCGGAATTGCTGGTCACGGTGGGCAGCTGAAGGCAAGTCTGGTGCGGCTGCCGTAATGCAGGGTATGCTGTCGCGGATGGGGCGACCAAACATGAGTGTTGCCGGTGCCTCGTGAGTGGCAGGGTGTGGCGTGGTGCGGTACGCTAGGAGCCATTGGTCTAATGCAACATTGATGTCTTCGCCAGCTAGTTTGGCAGTTCGCAGAACTTTGCCAATGGTACGGTTGAGGCACTCGACTGCTCAGTTTGCTTGTGGCCACAAAGGAGGGGTGTGGCGGTGCTGGATAGCGTGTTGCGCGAGGAAATCAGCAAAAGCCGAAGAACGGAACTGAGGACTGTTGTCCGAGACTAGCTCTTCGGGCAAGCCGAACATGGATAATGTAGAGCGCAGAGCTTTAACAACACCGGCCGTAGTGGGTGTCGTGCTGAACACGTTGATGACCGGGTAGCGAGTCAACTGGTCGATAGTGGCAAGCAGGTGCTGACCGTTTGGCATGGGTCCATACAAATCGACGAAGACTCGTTGCCACGGCTTGGTGGACGGTGGTGTGGGCACGGACTCCCGGACGTAGCGGTGTCGTTGAGAGAGTTGCTTGGCACGGAATACATTGCCGGCAGAGTGCTTCGGCTTCAGTAGCCATGTTGGGCCACCAAACCTTGCTGTTGAGCCGTTGCTTGGTGCGGACAATATCTTGGTGGCCCGCATGTGTAAGCTGCAGGGTAAGCCGTTGGAGGGCCGTGGGAATGACGAGACGGTCGTTGCGGAGTAGTACACCGTCACTCTCAGACAGTTCATGGCGGAGGGCAAAGTACGGGCGGACCATGGTGTGGTTGGAATCCCAGCGGCCAGATTGCAGAGAGGAAAGGATGGCTTGCAGTGTGGTGTCTGCGGTGGTGGCGTCTGCGATCTCCTTCAGAGCCAACGCATTCGGCTTAGCTGCTGTAGCTAGGGCATGTATGTACGTAGTGTCTTCCTGTGCGCCGATGTTTGGCAAGTCGGGATGAGGCTGCGGATTGCGACTGACGACGTCGGCCGGGTTTTCTGGGCCAGGCTTGTACTGGAGCTGGAAGCTGAGATCCTGCAGGCGGAGGACCATGCGCTCAATTCGTGGCGGAGGTCTCGATCCGACGGCCATGAGTTGCAGGAGCGGCTTGTGGTCGGTGACAACGGTGAACTGTGGATCACCTTGTCAAGTAGTGGTGAAAGCAAAGGCAGCCAAACTTGACACCCAATGCTTCCCGTTCAGTTTGAGAATATTACTGCTCGACGCCGGAGAGTGCACGGCTGGCGAATGCTACAGGTGCATCGTGGCCGTTGTCTTGGCGTTGACACAGGATTGCGCCGAGGCCGGTGGGCGATGCGTCGACATACAGTGATGTGTATCGCTTGCGGTCAAAGTATTGCAGCATGCAGTCTTCGGCGATGGCCTTCTTCAGTGCATCAAATGATTGCTGCTCAACATCAGTTCAACGCCAAACAGTACCTTTCTTAGTGAGAGCAGGGAGTGGCGTGATGAGATCGGCCATGTTACGAATGTAACGGCGGAGGAAGTTGGTGAGACCCAGGAAACTCTGTATGTCGCTGACGCAAGATGGCGAAGAGAATGTAGCCACAGACTGCTGGTGGCTGGGAGAGGCGCGGATGCCCTTGTCGGAGTAGACGCTAGCCATGAACTTGAGCCGAGGCTTGAGGATGTGACATTTCAATGATTTGTGACATTTGGCTCGGTTGAGTGTAACATTGTGGTCTTGGAGCCGCTGGAGGCAGGCGGCGAGTCGTCGGTTGTGCTCTTCGACGCTCTTACCGAAGTAGAAGATGTTGTCATGGAAGTTCTTCACACCGTCGAGGCCAGCGAGCCATGGCGTCCAGTGTGCGCTGTAGGATCTCGGATGCGGACGATACGCCCATGGGCAGACGTTTACAGTGCAAAACTGCGTAGCGACGTGACTCAGGGTGGTCTGGCTCTCCACAGCGGTAGCAGAGCGATGTGCTGGATTCGCGCTGGCCTGGAGCGCGAGTGGCGACTGGGGCAGGTGGCTGGTGGTACGAGTTTGCAGCTGGATGTGGCGAAGACTGCATCGGTCGGCGCGACGGAGTTGAAACAGTAGCAGGAGGCGGCTGTGTCCTTTTGTGGAACGGTGGCTGATGACGGAGGGCATTGATCGAGTCTTGTGTGCGCCGGAACGCCGTCGTCTGTTCCACTGACGCTTCAAATGCTCTGGCGGCCTTGAGCGCCTTGGCGAGATCAAGGGACGCAGTCTCCAGCAGTTTTCTGCGGAGTGGATCCGACGTGCATCCTGCCACAATTTGATCACAGAGAGCCACGTTCTTCTGGGCATCGTCGGCGAAGCTGCAGGTCGTTGCCGATGCCAGCAAACGAGTATATATCAGGCTGCTGGGTGACCTGCCGGAAGTGGAAGCGGGCCATGCTGGGGCTCTGCTTCGACTGAAAGTAGTCGGCGGCGGCGGTTATGAGGCCGTCGAGATCGTTGCCAGTGTTGGCTAACGTAGGGACGAGCTGCTGGATGTACTTGCCGGCCACATACTGGAAAGTGTCTCTCTGGCGAGTGTCATCCGAGATGCCGGCTGCTGCGACATAGATTTGGAAACACCGTTCCCAGGCAGGAAAATGGGCAGCAGCGTCGTAGAGACTGCTGTAGATCGGGAATGGCTCCGGAGGTGGTAGTGACAGTAGGGACATGGCGAGGATCAGGCGTTTGCTCGCAGCGCCAATGTAATGTTGTTCTCTTGCTGTATTCCAAACAACAACTAACTCGGAGCTCCGGAAAGCTCCGCAATAGTGAGGTTTTGCATTCCGAATTTCGGCTCGGCGTTCTTTGGTCATTTGTCGAACATCAAAATGTCGAATTTTCGCACCGACGTTTGTTTTGCAAGTCGAAAATGATGAGTTTTGATTTCGTGAGCCCCAGCATCAGCAATGTCCTGTCCCGTGCTCCTTTTCTTGCTGATTCCGACAAACTTTGATCGCGCCCAAAGAGTCGAGGGCCAAACCTGCCTCCTCAGTCGCCTCAGAAAAACCAACTCCATGGCTAAGTCAAATTTTATGGGTATCGCCATAGTCTTTTCAGCCACACAGATGACGGTGAGGACACTCCAGGCGAAAGAGAGTAGACAGGCAGTGGAGAGGAGCAATCAGAGGTAGCTGACGATGCTGATGTCGTCAAAGACGCCTGCGAAGCCATGCCAAGATAAGAAACCTCTTTGAATAAATCACGCGCTAGCGCTCTTCCACAAGAAAATTCACCCGAAAAATATGTTCGGCAAAGTGAGCTTTTTCCGAACAAACATGCCGCATCTTCGTGTGCATTTTCGACCTCGCTCCCGCGTGCCGAATCTTTTGCCGAATTTCGGAATGCAAAACCTCACTAATATGATGCCAACAGAATGTAATGGTGTGCGTGCATGCGTACAGAGTCGGTGCGTACCGACTGTCAGCACAGGTGTGGAAAGCAGCATATGTAAATGGATAGGAGCACAAACGGTGCCGCGTGCATATATGTGTCGGTAGAGCATGAGACTCTTAATCTCAGGGTCGTGGGTTTGAGCCCCACGTTGGGCGCCAAATGTCGTCTTGGTTGGAGAACGAGCTGCCTCTACTATACCCTCGCCACGCCACACATCAAACGGACTAGTCAAGTGGTTTTTCTCTAGAGCTAGAGAGAGAGCTATTCATTACTACACTTCAGGAGACGACGGGAGAACTGACAACTGACATGGCGAAAGGAAACATGATATCGGAAAGTGGTGCCCTCATCAGCACAAAAAGTGGCGTACTCGATATCATATCAGCACAAAAAGGTGCACGTGTCAGCAATACAACAAAGCAGCGCAGCAGCATGTACGGGTCAGCAGCACAGAGACACAAATACAGCAGCAGGTACGACAAAGAGACAACACGTGCAGCCACATGTACAACATATGGGTGTGACAGTCCATATATGTACGTGTGAACACTACACACGATGAGAACATGCAAAGTATGGAGACCCAGACTGTGTGGTCAGCAGGACACAGCCCGTACAGGATGGAACAGACAACTAAACGTAATATAGCACCACGTACCGGCGGACTAGTCGACGCTGATGGGAGAAGTGGCACCCCCTGAGGCAGCTACGGATGCTAGAACTCTACAGCCAGACCAACACCAATATAAAACAAAAGGGTACACCACACCAGGAAGCAAGTCAAATAAAGATGTGTGAACAACGGCCACACACCACAGAAAAGCATACAGAACAAAAACTCAATTACCGACACCATAGACACTGCAAAATCCAAACAGGAGGAAAATACTAACTCCCTGAGGACACTGAGCATGAGGCAAACGAGCAATCAACCTCTTGCCGATGTTCCACCGTGTAACAACAACCGCGCTGGCCACCGGACTGTATGGTAGGGGTATTACACCTGGACCTCAAGACCAACGGGCGAAGGACAGCAGGCCGGGCCCAGGTAAATACAATGAGGAGCACTGTATACAACTACAGAAATAACCCAAACCCATGCCAATTTGACCAACATACCTTCCCTGCGCATCCATTCCTAGTGTACGGGTCTGAAAGATGAAAGATGGAGCGCTTGTATACACGGGCCCGGAAAGCCTGCTTCGGCCGCTCGGCAGCAGCTTCGTAGTGGTGGTCAAGGGTCGAAGACCGACGGATACGGATCAACTCCCCAGTGAACACACCTTTGCCCATACTACAGGGGTGGTTACTACCGACAAGCAGATACAGGAAACGATTGGTGAACTTGAAATGAGGCTTCACCGCCATGTATCCCTTACTACGGAAAACTGTGGTGTCCAGGAAATCAATGCCATCATGTGCCAGTTCATGAGAAAACTTGAGGGCCGAACACTTATTAATCCAATCTAAAGTGCGCTGAACTTGACCTTCGCAACCATGCAATGATAAAGCGTCTATAAACCTGAACCTCTAAACCCTCCCCCTCTAAGATCGGCAAAACGTACCGCTTCTCCAAATACAGCATAACAATGTCGGCATAGACCACTGCTGCAGGCGAACCCATGGCAGTCCCTTGGATCTGCCGAAACACATCGTTACCATACACGAACTCATTTTTCTTCCGAATGACTGACATCAAGGAAGTCACTGCTGTTATTAACCATGTACGAAGGGCGATGGGCATCCACCTTGTACACCTGTGTGTGATATACCACGACAACCGAGCTCGTTGGGGATGTTGGTGTAGTAAAGGCTGGTCACATCTATACTCAATTATAAATCATCGTCCCACACAGGCAAACCTTCTACCAAGTTGATGAAATCCGCAATTGAGGTCAGAACAGTACTTTCCTCACATACATACGGGTTCAGTAGAAAGTCAGTGAACTCAGCGGGATAGTAGCCAGGACTATTTAGATTAACAATAGGCCTAACCTTCAGGACCCAGGGCTTATGTGTTTTGAGAAGTCTCCTGAAAACGGGCATGCGCCCCCGGCGCGACTAAGAACAGTGACATAATATTAGTGGGCATACGATGCTCAATGCGATGCCTAGTCATGGCGAGTAAACAATTGACTCGGGTCGCTCACACGAAGTCTCAACACAGCCTTGAGCCTGTTGGTTGCCATCGGCAGTCTAGCCGCATGCTCATCTAGCCCCTCAGGCAAAAAAAACAGTCATTTATAATGTTTGGCATTGTGATGCTGGGCACGACCTATATCATCATAGTGAGATCAGTCCAGGACCACTATCACAATAGACTGCCTTTGCATATGCCTGAGTCCGATCGCGTTCTAGCTCCCAAACTATGTGCTGCATGTGTACACTCCGCCTATGGTTAGTCTACTCCAGAACAACGCCTGGAGAGGTTCATTGGGGGCATGATGTCCCCCCACCCCATCCCCCCCTTGTCCCCTGCACCTGAAGTACCGGTATTGCCCCCCCCCCCTCCCCAAACAAATTACAGGACACAGATGGAGCACTGGGGAGCACGTAGCAGTAGGCAAAGTTGACGATGCCAGTGCAGACACGGCCTGACCTCGGTCACCACACTGACACCGTATAGTCTCCAAGGGACATAGCTACCAGAGAACACACAGAATGCGAGTATATAGTGCTATCTCGGTGGATAGACAACCCCCTATACACAAAATATCTACTGATAGAGTTCTGTGTAGACCCTATGTGCAGATATGTGTGGATGAGTACTGGTAAACGGACAGCTAACCCTAGTCTAAGTAAAATAAAGGTAGAATGTAGAGCCTGGGCAAAAAAATAAGTAAATAAAAATATTGACTAGTTTTAGGGAAAGACACAAACGGGAAAAGTCTGAAGAAAAAATTGACTGTCACAAAAAAAATAATAATAGCTACACATACGAGGGAACTCGGATGGAGAGCCAAGGATTAAAATTGAAAAAGAGGACACTCAGTTTACGAGTTATCCGTTTTGTCCAACACTTACGGATATAAACGTGATGCAGCTAAGCATCAGGTCGTTGAATGTCAGGATCTCATCAGTCAGTTTTTGTGCTAATTGTTGCACATTTTTGACTCAGCAGTATTCTGCATATAACCGTTAGTGTTGGACAAAACGGATAACTTGTAAACATGAGGGAACACTCATCCTTACCCAAGTCCCAACGTCAGCACTCGGCGCTGCTCCGAACCAAGAGGGACACTGGAGAGATCGTCCATCAGCTCCTCTCTTGTCCTGCGATCAAATCGCCTAATGCTAAAACACAAGAAGATAGGAAAGGCAAGTAGAATAAATAAATCAATAAAGTAATACACAACAAAACAAGTTTGAACAGCTGCAAACGTAATGGACGATCCGAACAAGACCAATGATATACTTAGCAATAAGTGTGCAGAGTGTGCAGCCCAAGGATAATCATCCCACGGCAAAGTTTATTGTTTAGGGCATAGACTCACAGTAACAGGCTCACCTTTGCTGCATCTCACACCGCTTCACACGGTAATCTACTGTATCACCATGGTAATTTCTGTTGCACATTGCTGCTTGTTTAACAAAAGGCAGAAAACACACCGAATTTCCAGGAATTACCATGGTGATACGGTACTTTAGCTTGAACCTATTGCATGACGGGTTTTCTATGATTCATAATGACCCAGAGAGAAACTAAGCCGGTATCGAATTCCAGTCAGCGACGCAATTCTTCTGAGGTGTAAAGTGACTTCAGGAATATGTTGCAGAAAACTGCGATGCATGCTGATTATTTACTGTGCCCTATTGTGCACCATATACCTGGTGGGTTACTCTGGGATGAAGTAGATGCACACAAGTACCGTGCATCACGGCACAGGTCAGGTTCGCAACTAGCTGCTACAGTGTACTTGTGGTCCGAACTTGCACTCTACTCAGCTCTGCATATGCAAAGAGTGCTGGTGCCGAAATGAACCAGAAGGGTGCTGAGTGGGACGCAACAACACTGACTCTGTATACCCATGTACACAGATATGATACGGTATGCAGTACCTGCTCTAAGATTTAACACAAACCGGGTACACGTCTACCTGGCACAACTCCTGCAACACTGGGCCAGAGCCAGATGCGTTCAAGTGCGGCTACTGTGTGTCAGGGAGTCGTAAACTTACTTTCGACTTCCTGATGTACATGATTGTACATGTACATGTATGAACGTACTCGCACTGGGCACTCTGGCCGCACGCATCTGCACGCGTATGCAGCCTGTCAGTGGCGGTATACCCTCGAAGTATAAAAAAGTATAGTACTCGACAGGACTTCCGACCGGGTCGCAGGTAACCCAGTGTTCTTTTTCCAAAAGGTCCAAGTACTCACAAACAGGGCCACTGACCTGGCTCTGGAGCAGACACTGGTAATCTAGGTCCAAGTTTGCTCGATTATGTTCTGACGCTTCATGTGCTTTCATAGCCAAGGTTTCTCACTTTCTTCGCAAGCTCTTTTAGTCTTGAGAGTTGACAACTGCTTATGGTTGTGTTGGCAGAAAACATGTCAGCTAATCTGACAACCGTCCAACCCCATTTTACTGGTAAGTAGTCAGCGAGTGGCTTTGATGGGGCCATACTATATTTGTGCTTCCTTTTTGAAAACACATTCTCGCTCGAAGGGTTTCTAAACTTTATCCCTGCGCTCATTGATGGAGTTCATCGATGGAGTTGCCAGCGGCACTCTACAGAAGAACAATGTTGTCAAGTTTTTTTATGAAAAATTGTCAAACATTTTCAAATTGCTATAAGTTTGGTTAGGGCCGGGTTCCACTGCGGCTCCGCAGCTCCGCTGCTCCACGGTACTTGGCTGCATGCAGCAGAGCGGCGTGGTTCCAGTGACACTCGCCATTCACGATACCGCGATCGTGCTCGACGTTTTTTGATGACATTTAGCCTGCCTGCGCACGCGTGAAATCCAAAAAAAATCCTCGTGTTCTGGCCTGTGCAACGAATTAAAATTCCCCGAATAAAACAATTAAGTGCGGGAAACAATGCAAGCCGTGACCGCGGCTTGCATTTTTTTGTATCAAGCAGCGAAGCGAAAGCTGGTGATGAGCCGCGGCCTCGCTGGACCAGCTCGTAATGATGACGTTTCATGCCGTGGATGATGTGCGGCGGAGCGGCAGTGGAACCCAGCCCTTAGGCAAAGGAAATTTGTCATGAATTTGTTTATGCTGCATAGATGGAGAGCTGCACACTCTGGCTTATGGACTCTCGCCTACAGTGTAGTCGTACTGCTAGTGTACTGGCATTACAGAAGACACGAAAAACGAGAACATAATTATGGCGAGAAAGTAATTACTGGGCAGTGGCTAAGAATTGCCCAAAGACTTACCGCTTCTCAGTGCTCCATACCAGGAAGTAGTACAATACCTACTCCCTGCTCCATACGAGTGTTTTCTCCTCATTCTCTGCATCCTTTGCCGCAGGAGTCTCGTCCATTTAGCGGCTCAAATGCTTGAGCTCCGGATAGCGGAAAATAGCTCGTCGTCCATTAGCGGCTCTAATAGTACCTGGTCTGAAGTGTCGCAGTCTAGCAACTATGATTTTTTCCAGGAGGGTAAGGGTTGCAAACCCAAAGAGACCCTAAGCTTCGTCTATCAAACAAAACAATTGCCCTAAAAAATGGAAGAGGAAAAGAGTGAGCGAGCTGGTCTGAGCGCGCTACTTTTCAAAAAATAGAAGCTGAAAGCCATCAAAGTCAAAGCATTCGGGCTAGCGCGTTTGTGTATGTCACGAGCGCGTTTGTGTATGTCACGAGCGCTAGCGCGCTAGTCGCAGCAAACGCTCGCAGGCCAGAGTTAGCGCTATTTGGGCTGTTTGCCGCACGCGGCAGCTGGATGGATCACGTGATCCAAGCTGACAAATAAGGTCCGATGGTTCAGCTACATTGAGCCACAAGCATTTCGAATAGACTTTACCCCCCTACCTCCCCCCCTCTATTCGAAAGTTTTATCGCACATTTTCTGTGTTTATCTACTGTACACATCCATGCCCCATGCTATGGTATGCTTATGTACATGATTGTACATGTACATGTACATGCACATGAATGTTTTGCTAGAGCGGTCGTGAATGGCATACAGTAGTACTGCATTTACTGAGTACAAAGTACAATCAATGACATGTACACGCAAATAAGCATAGTTCCTCCACAACAACTGTACTGCTGTAATAGACCAATCCCGAAAAGATTGTCTGGGTTCGAAAGGGGGCATGTCAACTGAGAGTACACTGTACAACACAATACATGACACTATCTGATCAGCATGCGGCACAGGACGTGTTTGATAGTTCGCGTGTGACTGCGAGGGTAAGTACACGGTTTTCTCGTGAGTTGCATGCAAGAGAAACGATGTGACAGAAAGCAAAGCCCTTTGTAGTTTTCTCTCTCGCACTGGTAATGGTCTGCTGTTGGAGTGGAAATGCTAAGACATAATCCTTGTTTCGCTCTTCTGTGTAGTGTGAAGAGGTCAACGAACATGTAGAGCTCACTTTGATGAAGTTGGCAAGGCTGTGAGCGCTGTGGCTCAAAGCGATAGGCCCTAAATCTTACGAGATATTTCGAGTGCTATTGTTTATTGCGAGCGCTTCGTTTTCGATGAGTCCTGCCTCTTTCCTGGCAGCTGCCCTCCTATAGGATCAACCACGAAGTGACTGTACTCATCTGCAGCCGATCAATGTTATATTGCACAAGAAGATATCTTTTTCGCCGAGCCAGTGCACCGCCAAAGACCATCGCCGTGTCACACCGTCGGAACGAGTTCATGATGAGAAACATCATTCGCGCGAGCGTGATGAAGAACTATTTCGAAAGACAACATAGTCTTTACCCCCGGGACGACAACTATGTGCACGTCCTGCAAGGGGAGAATGTCACCAGCGACATCAACGAAGACGACGGCAGTATTTCGGAAAGCTGGAGTCAGCGGAGGTCGTCAAGCTCCTCCGCGACCCGGTACATGTACAGTATAGGTGACATGTCGACACGAGCGTGCGGAAACACAGCATACACTGTAGTAATGTTGCGAGAGTTTGCGGAAGAAGGCCAAGTCGGGAAATCCATCAGCTCCAAAAGCTACCTGTAGGTGGGCGATGAGACTCCAGCTTCAGACTACAACAGTCAGGACTTGTAAATAGTTGAACTTTGTGAAGCAGCAGATCGAGAAGTCAGCTGAAATCGTAGCTGTTGCAGTATGTCGGCGCTATGTAGCTTGCATTTTTTACGGAGAGTCGATCGCCAAGCGAATGTTTCTCTCCTCACCGAGAGCTATCTAGCCTCCAAACTCCGTCAGGGTCTGCCTAAGGTACCGAAGGTTCTTTGACTAGCTGCTGGCAGGACTCCATCAAATCCTCTAGCTTCAGCTCGGCGAGCAAAAGTCTCTCTCTCCTCCGCCATGAGCTGACACACACAAACTGAATACAAAACGATGCACTTCACACTTGCTGGCTTGCACGCGTGCCCCCTTTCACGAACCCAGACAATCTTTTCGGGATTGGTCTATTTGTAAACGCTGGCCAGGTACACGGTTTGATCAGGCTGGTGTGACATTTGACACCTCTGAGTAGCCTGCATGCATGCAGTACAAGGGTTAGCTGATCTGCAAACACAGGTTGATCTCCACCTAAACACACTCATTTGCTGCAGGGATCTAGCACTAGTACAGTAGATTGTACAGTTCCAGAAAATGTGCGAACAGTCATTTTTCTATTCGAAATGGCCGCTACCCCCCTACCCCCGTTTCGAAATGCGTTACGTTTAGAAACAAAATGCGAACTTATGAGATGCTCCCTAATCGGAATCGAAATAATAATAATGTTTTTCGAGCGCGCTTTGAATGTACGTGCCCGCGCCCGTACTTTGAAACACGGGGTAAGGTCTTACTCAGTAGGGGGAAATCCCTAGTTTCCCCTCGAAGAGCCATAATCGGCCACGGTCTGTGACTGGTGACCATGGCATGGGGACTAGTAGTAGTGCGGTACGAGGACGAGACATGCGTGTATGGTCGCACGTTTGGCTGCTGTATGCTAGCCCGGTACGGTGGGTGCGCCAATCTCCAGCATAACCATGTGCAAAGACTTTTAAATCATGACATGATGTTGCACTGCCACTGGTCTGCTTCGTCCCGGTTTCACAACCCTGTGCATTGCAGCCGTGAGCAAAACCAGCTCAGGCTGAGAGATCCCTCCGGAGTTCCATCTTGTCCACAGTGCGCTGAGCCCACTCAGATCGGTCATGGTCTTTATTATTGGCATGCCAAAGTGCGCATTCTGAGCCCACTCAACACATCGGGCATGGTCTTTGGCATGTCTCTGGCAGCAGCGCTTGCCTTGTGACTGCTGTGGCCAGGTTTGATTTCTGTCGTCCACCCACAGCAGTGACATGTCCACTGCTAACTGTATTCCTGCTGTTATTACGATACTTACGATGATGGGTAGCACGGGTACCCTACTACCCGATGACATCCCTCCTTACACTAGTTACAGTGCAGCTGTACTGGTGCCCAGGAAGTAAAGGTTGAGAGTTGTAGACTAGAACGTTCTTATTCTCATGTGGAAATTTGTATATGGCCGAGCCACCTTGTACAGACGGGTATCATATGCCTGGTAACATTCTGATCTGCTCGTTCTTGGGTGCATTGTTCTTGATCGTCCGAGAGTAAGGGTACGGCATTGTTAGGATTACGGGTCATGAGGGAGCAGAGTTTGCAATGTACCTTTGAGCTGGGATCTTATCTGTCCAAAACGGGTGTACAAGGGATTGGGTGTGCGTAAGCATCAGCTGTGACATTTTCAGAATGCATTAGAGTGACATAGGGCGAGAAAAGGAAGAAGGATGTTCTGCATGAGTCAGGAAAAAGGGCATCAGCATGTTGTGTCCGTCCAAACAGAACTTGTTGAAAAACAAACAAACAAACAAACATGGTATTCGCTACAACATGTACATGATATGTACTTCTAGAGTTCAAAGTATAATAATTATCCTCTTGCTATTACCATGTACTGCCTCTACTTCCTTGTATATACCTCACTACATCTACTTATTGCACATATCATGGGTGGACACCCTGAGCTGCTTACATGTGTGAGCTCCTTTTTTTTTTCTTTTTTTTTTGGCCGAATATTGGTCCGGCAGCTGCCGGACCTGCCGGACCGCCTGCTACGGCCCTGTAGAAGGCATGATAGTTGAAATGAATGAAAACTGTTGGGTGTATTTTGTCATGGTCTCGCCATGAAGATCAAGGAGTACTAATATTATTGCACCATGGCTAACGAGAATAACCTTGTACACATCTGTGTAGGTCCGACATGACTCATGAGCACTACACCACGTGATGCGAGTTTTCCTTATCGCCTGACCCAAAGGAAATTATTGTTATGTACGAGTATGGCTAGAGGTCTAGATTATTGCAACCCGTCTCAAGTACTTGACATGCACTCTCCAAGGATTATGCATGTAGATTCTTGGTGTCACCACACTCACACTCACAGACGTACAAATACATACTATAACATAGCGAGATGGAAGATCCTTGAATCACGTGCCCCTATGATCGGCGGCTGGATCGATGGGCTTCGCACAGTCTGTATCGTGTATGTCAACATGTTCAGATCATGTGTGAGTTGTCAGGTTGCTGCTCTACTCAAATCGATCAAAGAGCCTGCTCTGTCTAGTCCTACAACTAGTACAAGCCGTCCATGGTCTGCACAAGCCTGTCACCACTGGTCACAACACCGTGTTGTCAAAGACAATTCAATGAACGACAGATTCAAATTCAACCAATAAGCAACGTAGCTCCTAGCAACCAACCAGTTGCAGTGTCCAAGCTGACTGCTTATGCCAGGTCAGAGCAACCATAAGCGCATGCCTGGAATAAAGACGCTGAGACGCTGCGCTTGTTCAATCACATACATTAGATCCTGTCGTTCCTCCTCTTTCGCTGTGAGATTTTCTGCAGTACAATTCATACTGACTACTACTACTAGTATTTGCTTTTCCTAAGAAACAAAAATATTTGACTGCCAAGATGCCTTCACCCAAATTTCACACGAAGTACCATTCTAAAGATGTTGTTGTGTCCTCTGACGGACGCGAAGTGACCAGACTTACCTCTGCTACCGTCCCGCAACCAACACAACCTGCCGCCGCCGCCGCTGCCTCTCAAACTCAGCCTGCAGCAAAATCGCAACGAGGTACGTACGCGCGCGCGCGCTCGTGAGTGCGTGCGACTGAGTGTCTGTGTCACTGTGTGTGGGGTGTTTTGACCTTGTCTGCGTTGAAAAGATCACTTCTTATCTGAATGGATGTGTGGCTCTTTCTCTCTCCCACAGTCTACTGGATATTGTCTGAACACACACTAGTAGGCATGTGAGATGTGTACGGTAGATCTATGTCACTTTCATAATTGAGAATTCAAGAGAATGCAGCGACAAAGATATCTACTATTCCAAGTAGTATCCAATACTTGTGGCTCAATGTAGCTGAACCATCGGACCTTATTTGTCAGCTTGGATCACGTGATCCATCCAGCTGCCGCGTGCGGCAAACAGCCCAAATAGCGCTAACTCTGGCCTGCGAGCGTTTGCTGCGACTAGCGCGCTAGCGCTCGTGACATACACAAACGCGCTAGCCAGAATGCTTTGACTTTGATGGCTTTCAGCTTCTATTTTTTGAAAAGTAGCGCGCTCAGACCAGCTCGATAGGAGTCTCGTCCATTTAGCGGCTCAAATGCTTGAGCTCCGGATAGCGGAAAATAGCTCGTCGTCCATTAGCGGCTCTAATAGTACCTGGTCTGAAGTGTCGCAGTCTAGCAACTATGATTTTTTCCAGGAGGGTAAGGGTTGCAAACCCAAAGAGACCCTAAGCTTCGTCTATCAAACAAAACAATTGCCCTAAAAAATGGAAGAGGAAAAGAGTGAGCGAGCTGGTCTGAGCGCGCTACTTTTCAAAAAATAGAAGCTGAAAGCCATCAAAGTCAAAGCATTCTGGCTAGCGCGTTTGTGTATGTCACGAGCGCTAGCGCGCTAGTCGCAGCAAACGCTCGCAGGCCAGAGTTAGCGCTATTTGGGCTGTTTGCCGCACGCGGCAGCTGGATGGATCACGTGATCCAAGCTGACAAATAAGGTCCGATGGTTCAGCTACATTGAGCCACAAGTATTCGAAATGCGGTACGTTTGCAAAATAAATGCGAACTTACTTATGAGATGCTCCCTTAGCTGTCACTCAGACATGGCGAGACGCCGCATGTCGGCTGAAGAAGTGATCCAGCCATGCCATGGACTCGGACAGTGATGATCGATGACTGGAGCTGCGATAGTGAAGCCGATGACTCAGATGCGGACATAGCCGTGCGCGATCGCGACGGAACAAATTTAATTTCGCGGACGTGTCCGCCGTGGTGGATGTCGTACCTACTGCCGTGGTCGCCTAGGCCCTGAGGATATCGGACATGTCGATGTCGAACTTGAGCAGGGCGCAGCAGCACAAGTTACGCCAGCGCAGGACGCAGACACGAACGCTGATCATGAGGAAATATTAAAATTTGTTGATGCACAAACTTGTGTACATGGACCTGACAATTCTCCTGCAGCACGTGACGATGCAGCTTGGACGAAAAGGAATGCCAAACCTACTATTCCTGAATTCTCTGCATGGCCTGGAATCCCAGTACAGCCAGCAGATGATGCCACAGCATACTGGTTTTTGAACTTATACTTTGTACATGTACTGTAATTCTGGCAGCTGCTCGTCACCGAAACGAACCGGTATACGGTACAGTGCATAGCCCGTTCCACGGCCGGGCCATTTTCCAGCCTACTTTCCTGCATGCCAGTGACAGGGGTAGAGATGAAGATATTTATTGCTCTGTACTTACTGAGTGGTCTGGTGTACAAGCCCCAAATGAACCTATTATTGGAGCTCTGACGCTACGATCGGCGCACCTGCATTTCAGGCCCTCACTGTGATGCGTAACCATTTCCAACGCATCGTGCAATGCCTGCCCTTCACAAACAGTGAAGCCAATAGCCAGGATGGTCGTCTGATAAAGGTAAAGCCATTATTTGATTTACTTGTGGGCCGCTTCAAGCACGTGTACACACCTAAACCGTGCATTGCTGCCAAATAATTTTCGCCCAAAATCGGACACCCTTCATCGCCAAGGCTGGCCACATGGTGAGAATTTTTCTCCTCTGCAATATTTTCCGGAGAATTCTAAATACCGCCCAAAATACCATGGAAATTCGCTTCGTTGCCATGGTAACTGATCTTGCACACCGAAGTAATCGGTTGCCATGCCTGAATTCTGTAATCCTAGTAATGCATGAGCGTGGTCACACACTGTACAGTGAACATACCCTCGTACTTTGCACTTCCACCGCCAAGCGCTAGCCTTTTAGAAGCACATGACAGTGATTTGTGCCTTCAGTTGCGCTGAAAAAAGAAAATACAGGACTTCTGAATAGGAGAGTACTGATCCCTGGCATTTTTGGCTACGTTTCGGACGTTTCCTTTTTCGGACCGGTTTTCGGAAGAGCCTTCACAAATCGGACACTGTCCGAAAAATCGGACGGTTTGGCAGCACTGTTTAAAACGCCAGATGTATGTGTTGGTGAAGAACTGGTTTTGTTTTAGTGGTGTCCAGGGTACCTGGGTACCCGCTGGTTTTGTTCTAGTGGTGTCCAGGGTACCTGGGTATCCGCTCGTTTTGTTCTAGTGGTGTACTGGGTACCTGGGTATCCGCTGGTTTTGTTCTAGTGGTGTACTAGGTACCTGGGTATCCGCTGGTTTTGTTCTAGTGGTGTACTGGGTACCTGGGTACCCGCTCGTTAATCTCAGGTACCGGTAGTAAAATGGTACCCGTTTGGATTTCGATGATCCAGTCAGTACGGAACAACACTGCTGGGATCGTGCATTCCAGGCGGGAGTCAATTATTTACAACTCCACGCTGGATGTAGTAGTAGTAGTAGTAGTAGTAGTAGTAGTAGTAGTAGTAGTAGTAGTAGTAGTAGTAGTAGAATTTATTATTTTACGTCAGCATTGTTGTTGCATTTTCGCATCTAGTAGATCTACCTCTCCAACTAACAGACACGAATCAATTTGAGAATCACAATGTGATATCAATATGCAACCTGTTTTGGTGAGATCTCAGTGCCCCGTGGCACAACCCTCGTAACAGACACAAGCTCAGAATTTCTCTTGTTCATTAGAAGGTGTTCTTTATTGATCTGTCTCTGTTCTCGGCAGTTGTGTGATTATAAGAAAAGGTTTACAAAGTGAGTCGTCCATGTAAGGAAAACCGTACTTAAGTAGTATCGTCCTCTTTACGGAGGTGACACAGTGGATGGCCAAACGGGTAAAGCACAAACGAAAAGGATGCTGCGAGTTAGTGCAGTCATGCAGCAACATTCTCCCCCATGGTAACAAACCGTGGAAGAGTTAACATGAACATGTAAACAGGAACTGAAGGGAAGCGAAAAAGACTATATTCAAACCTAGCAACTATCGTGCTTTCCGAGTAGAAACAAAGGTGGATGGTCCATGGACGCACAAAACAAAACAAAAACAAGAAAAAAAAGAAAAAGAGAAGAAAAAAACAGTGCAGCTAGCTGCAGCGCAGAAGTGCGGGAGGCATGAGAGCTCTACGACAGCACGTCCAGTCATAGAGCGTGCGTGAAGTGCGATCTTGATGGATCCAACGAGCCGCTCCCAGGCTCCGCCTGTGTGGGGTGCCGCCGGCGGGGCTTCATTCAGCTCCCGAATGGCCTGGTGGAGCTCTTTGGCGGCGCCTTTGAAGTTGGTTCCGTTGTCTGAGTGGATCACCAGTGAGTAGCCTCGCCTGCTGATGATTCGCCGGATAGCCATTAACGTTGAGTCGGTGGACAGGTCGTGCACTAGCTCCACGTGAATGGCTCGGGTGGCAAGACAAGTGAAGAGAGCGCCGTACCGCTTCTCATGTCTGTGCCCAACAGTGACAGACAGCGGGCCGAAGTAGTCCAGTCCTGTCTGTGTGAAGGGTCGCTGAAAGGCGTCAGTGCGGCACTCTGGCAGGGCAGACATGATTGGTGGCTGCGGTTTGGCACAGAGATTCTTGCAATGCTGGCACTGGCTCCAGGTGCTTCTTACCGCTGCACGGATACCAGGTACCCAGTACTTCTGACGCAGCTCGTTCACTACGCGATCCTATCCTTGATGTAGTGACCAGACATGGTGTTGCTGCATAAGCAGCCTAGTGAAGGCGTGTTTTGGCGGGAGCAGTACAGGTTGGCGCAGGTTCTTGTTTCCAACCGTTGCGTTCCGTACGCGACTGTCAGAGCACATGATGCCATAGTCGTAGATGAAGATTGTCATCTGGACCAGGCGCCTGTCCTTGTCGACTGGCTTGCCATTGCGGAGCGTAGCGAGTTCTTCGGGGAAGCCTTCTGCTTGTGCAGCTTTCCATCAAAAGACTCTCCGCGGGTCGCAGCTCAGGGGACTGTCACCGACGGCTTGGCAGCGTCTCTTTCTCCGTGTCTCAGGTGGCGAGTGAAGCGTAGCACCCAGACGGTTGCTCTTACCAGGCGACACCAGTTTGAGAATCGCTTGATCTCTGGTTGTACTGCCTTCAGGTTGGGTGGCTCTGAGCTGTCTCCGGCTGCTGCGTTGTCGCCACTGAACGGATGCTTCAGCTCGGGATCATCAAGGTCCGGCGTACGAGTCTCCTCGGCGGGCCAGTCTGCTTCGCCTTGCCTCAGATAGTCCGGGCCGCCCAACCAGCGATCGTCCGGCTGCAAGCGCTGGGCAGAGATGCCTCTAGAGAGATCGTTAGCTGGGTTCTCTCTTGTTGGTACCCAGTGCAACTGGTCTACTTCAGTTGTGTCCGTTATTTCCGCGATCTGCTGGGCCACAAATGGTTTGTATTGTCGTGTGTCCGAGCGTATCCACAGCAACACCGTTCTGGAGTCCGTCTAGAATATGACCCGTGGAATTGAGATACACAGCTGCTCCCGGGCGGTACAGGATAGTCGCGAGGCGAGGACCGGGAGTTCCAGACGGGTATCGAGGCCGGTTTTATTGGAGCAACGCGTGCCTTCGCTGCGATTAGGGACACTGCCAGCTGAGTATCATGGTTCGCTACTCTCAAGTACGCACCGGCGCCATTATGCTTTCTCGCTTGCTTCGGAACACGTGCAGCTGGATGTCGGTAGCGACTGTAATCAGCGGTGTGTAGCACCGTGGCACTTCTACGGTGGCCACCTGGTCTAGCTCTGCCGCCCAATCATTGCCTTGCTCCGTGGAAGGGTGATGTCGTCCTCACGCCAGAGTAGCCCCGTTGGCCCCCGGCGTCCGGTGCGTGTGGTGAGAGTATCTAGCAGCTGGAGTGCGCGGTCGTCAGCCTTGCTGCGAATTTCCGTGGGCTTGTTCCCGAAGGAGTCGAGGGCGAACTACTACTTGATCAGGTCTTGGAGGTCGCTAACAAGACCCCAGTTGGACAGAAGCACGCCTTCGTCGATTCTGTAGTGGCGGGCACTCATTTCGCCGTGAACAACCCACCCTCGCTTGGTATGTGTGGCTACAGGTGCGTTTGGCGGGCCCTCGGCGGTCACCCGTGGTGCAATCAAGCTGTAATAGTCTTGTCCGATTAGGAGTCTGGGCTTGGCCCTGAGCAACGTTGGTAGGTCAAGTCCCTCCAGGTGGGGCAATTGTTGAACCGTTGAGGGTTCATTTATTGTGTTGTCAGGTTGAACTTGGCATGAATGTGAACGTTGGTTAAAGTGAAGCTGTCCTGTCTCTGCCTGCCAGCTACGCTGAATGTTACTACCTTGGAGCTGGACTCCTGGTGCTGCTTGCCATCCGTCCATGACAGCCTCAGGGGCCGAGTTGTTCCTGCAAGCCCAAGTTCCTCCGCTAGTTCGCTCTCAATCAAGGACACTGTGGAGCCTTCGTCCAGGAGTGCGTACGTATCAGCCTCTGTGTCTCCGTTTCGTACCGTAACCGGCATCACCCTCAGCAGCACCCGTCCACTGTGTTCCGACACGTGGGTTGCTGAGGTGTATATCATCTCCGATGTGCGTTCTAGCGGTGCTACATTTCCGCGGTGATCGCGGTGTAGTAGAGGATGGTGGGGTTTGCCACATGAGCAGGCTTTCTCCTCGCAAACCCTCGCGAGGTGGCCTTCGCCAAGGCAGCGGAAGCACAGCCGTTTGTCACTAATGAACTGGCGGCGGGCGTTAAGTGGTTCCACGGCTAACTGGAGGCAGCTACTTGTGGTGTGCCCCGATTCGCTAGAGAAGAGGTAATGTGGCTTACTAGCGGTGGCTTCCACGACTGTGAGCATTAGGCCTGTGCGTGGAGTGGCATGAGTGGCGTCACATGGGATCGGCTGAGCGACTAGGCGTGCAGCCTTGGCCCTCTGTTCAAGCCTGGCCAAGAAGGTGTCCAGGTGCGGGTCTATGACGGTTTTTAGCACGTGCTCTCCCCATTGAAACCAAAGCCCCCCCCCCCCCCAGACAGCTTGCCAACTAGCTCCTTGACCAACTGAGAGTTGTAGAGGAGGCCGGTGCACTTCGTGCTGCGCATAGTGGCAACAAGGTTGCGGCACAGGGCGCTGATCTCAATCAGTGCCACGATGGCCTCCTCCGACTTCATACCTCTCTGTGACTTCAGCTTCAGAATGAGGTTCTGGACAATCTGGTCCGGGTGGCCGAACCTCATCCTCAAGATGGAGATGACCTCCCCTACATTGTCGGAGAGAGTCATCATCCCCTGCACGGCTTCCCTGGCCTTTCCGCGTAGCGCTTGCTGTAATCATCCAAGGTTCTCACCATTTGAGAAGCCGCACCCTCTGGTAGTGTGCTCCAATGCGAAGATAAATGCTGGCCACTCGTCGGCATGTCCAGAGAACTGAAGCAAGTCCTTAGCAGTGGACTGCCTCGCCATGAAATGGTGCGTGGTGAGATTCATGGCGTGTGACTGCCTTGCAGGGGTAGGGTGTGTACCACTGGATTCGCTCCTGAAGCCTGCTCACCTTGGTGTGTCCAGCAACAGATCCTGGATCTGTCCGTTGGCTTCTCTCCGCTCGCTCGGCGCGTCGCGCGCGCTCAGCTAGGCTAATGCCATCCGTGCATGTCAGCTCCTATCCGCTGCGGGTCTCCCGTTATCGACGAGAAGAACTGGTCCGGACACTGGCATTACTGCTGCCGCTTGACCGGTTTCTGTTCAACGTCTTCTGGAGTTCTAGCTTCTTGCGGATCAGCTTTCGCTCTACTTCTGCGAGCTCTTCCGCGGTGATTCGTTCCGCTTCGGCGTCTAGCTCGTCTACTCGAGTCTGTAGTTAGTTCGAGTGTGGCGCTGCCCGACCCTCTCCGCAGACAATCCGGCTCGAAGGACCAATGTTTTGGTGAGATCTCAGTGCCCCGTGGCACAACCCTCGTAACAGACACAAGCTCAGAATTTCTCTTGTTGATTAGAAGGTGTTCTTTATTGATCTGTCCCTGTTCTCGGTATTTGTGTGATTATAAGAAAAGGTTTACAAAGTGAGTCGTACGTGTAAGGAAAAGCGTAGTATTGTCCTCTTTACGGAGGTGACACAGTGGGTGCCCAAACGGGTAAAGCACAAACGAAAAGGGTGCTGGGAGTTAGTGCAGTCATGCAGCAACACAACCTGAGAACAGATATACTAAAATATTGTTTTATGTGAAAGTATTAGTTGCGCAAAAAATTAATCATGGCTGCTAAAGGGTATCCGTTAACCAGCACGTTAAGAAAATTTCCCGTTTTGCTTTGCCAATTTTTCCTAGACCTTGTTTTACCCGTGTGTGTATGTGTGTGTGCGTGTATGTATTCGTGCGTGTGTGTGTGTGTGTGTGTGTGTGTGTGTGTGTGCGTGTGTGTGTGTGTGTGTGCATGTGTATTTGTGTGTGAGTGTGTGTGTGTGTGTGTGTGCATGTGTATGTGTGTGCATGTGGATGTGTATGTGTGTGTGTATGTGTGTGTGTGTGTGTGTGTTCGTGCGTGTGTGCGTGCGTGTGTGTATGTGTATGTGTGTGCATGTGTATGTGTGTGTGTGTGTATGTGTGTGATGCGGGGTGGTAGTAATTTAAAACAGTGCTGTATGATAGCTACTTTGAAACCAGAGGGCTCAAAACGGGTGATAACAAAGTGAGTGCCGCGGACAAGAGCGATACAACATTTTAGGCTGGACACGGTGCCACGTACACCATATCGACGCATCCAGGTCCCTTTCTGAAGCCGCACTGAGAGTCTGGCAACACGTCTTCAGCGATAGCTTTCAGGCGGTCCTGCAGAATACGGGCAAGCAGCTTGCCTACAACGTCCAAGAGACTGATGCCGCGTCAGTTATCACAGTGGTGTAGATCTCCCTTCTTGGGGATGGGCACAACCACTGCATCACACCAATCATCGACTAGAGTGCCTTCGAGCCAGGATTTACGCATGATGGTCAGGATGCGACTGTGTAGGTCTTTGCCAATATGTAAGACCATGTCTGGTAGAATGCCCGACTGACCGCCAGCTCTACCTGCTTTCATGGTCTGCAGTGCAGCCTCTAGCTCGGCAACAGTGGGTGGCTGATCCAGCTCAGGAGTAACGGGGCGATCCGCCATCATTTCGACCACAGCTGCATCGTGTTTCGCCACAGGGCGAGGCCTGAGGCAAAATGGACGATCAAATAGAAGCTTACTGCGAGCCATATGGTGGTCTCTCTCTCTCACACACACACACACACACGCACACACACACACGCACACACACACACACACACACACACACACACACACACACACACACACGCGCAAATCTGCAAATGCACTGATTTTCTCTTTATAGCAACGATAGCGGATCTGATTCTGATTGAAACAGATCAAGATAAGCGCCAGATAACTGTCTAATCCACACAACTGGCGAAGCCATGTGATTCGACCACCCCAATCCACACCTGGTCTCCACCACACGGAGTACATCAGAATAGGACGGCCAAGACAGTTACCTATGCACACCCTACACTTGCTGGGGTAACCAGTATAGAAAGCACGCACACACATTCACACACCTGTCCTGTCCTGTAGAGCCACTACCACTAGGGTCACGTGGGCCCCGGAAGGGCAGCAGAGAGAGAGAGAGAAAGAGCGCGCCACCCGATGGTGCTCCAGATGCGAGACTAGTCGGAACCGGCGAGAGCAGATACACATATGCGGGAACTTGTCCCGTTCTCTGGACGGTGGCAGTGCGTTCAGCAGCGATGGCGGTTGCGTCCCTGAGTTGAGCGGAAACAACGATTGCAGGTGTCACAGTGAGCATTGCAGCAACTCCGAGCGGTAGTGTCACCGGTGACAACAGAAGCCGGTTCGGTCCATACTGGGCACGAGGTAGAAGCGAAGCAACGATGCACAGCCAAGCCTCCGCGGCTCCGGAACCAACGATGACACCGAGGGCACTGACATGCACCTCTCTGCTCCGAAACCGGCTTCTGCCGTTCAGCCGTGCACTTGTGCCTAGCGAGGTCGCCCTGATGTGCGAAGTGCCGGGCGCATGTGAGGCAAGTCACCGATGCCGGCACGAGGGGATCCGGGGCGTCCGAGGTGTAGGCCAACCTCCAGTCTGGGCGAGAGTCACAGGCCACTCTGTACCAGTCCGCTTCAAGGTCTCGCGAGTGGAGGTTCTTTACAGCGCAGTCTTTCCACCGCTGACGTGGGCCATGTGCTGGGCGATGAGATGGCAGGGTGCCGAACAGCAACTGTTTGGGCAATCGCACGTCGTCCATGCGGGCGACATGGCCTAGCCACTCGAGGCGCCGATGCTGAACCTTGGTGACGATGGTTTCAGAGTCACCCCACCACTCAAGCAGCTGGTTGTTTGATATGTTGTCATCCCAGCAACGATGGCGTGTGATACCCAATATCGACCGCACGCATCGCATGTGGAAAATAGACATGCGACGAAGGTCCTGCTTCAGCGGCGTCCAGCACTCGGACCCATACAGGAGCAGAGACAGGACACAAGCATTAAACACACAGCGTTTAATATGAAGATCTAAGTTCTTGTTCCTGAAAACAGATTGCTGCAGAGCACCACAAGCCCGGGACACCCTTGCCACCCGAGCGCTGATATCCTGCGAAGATCGGCCGCCACAGTGGATAATACGCCCCAGGTACTTGAACTCCGGCACACACTCAATGTCCACACCGGCAAGCTGTATGGGCGCCTGGTCCGCAGCCGTGACGCCAGCTCCCGCAACCAAGAACTTGGTTTTGGTCGCGCTCACGGTGAGGCCGAACTCCGAAGCGGTCGAGTTGAACAGGTCCAAAGCAATCTCAGCACCAGCATGCGATGTTGCAAACAGGGAGGAATGGTCCGCGAAATGTGCCTTTAGGGCAGTGGCAGCGGTGTTTGCGATATAGTTGACCCTCACCGTAGTGGCAACTGAACTCGAAACCAACGCCAGGAATACCTCTGACCTGCTGTTGCCGCTTGGCGACTACTGACCACATGAAGATGTTGAAGAGGACAGGAGCCATAGTGCAGCCTTGCCGCAAGCCGTTGGTGACGCTAAACGGATACACTTCTGTGCTACTCACGCTCAATACTGCATACATCATTCTCATGGTGGAAGGATCGGATGACTGCAAGCATGGGGGGGGGGGGACACCAGCACGGGGGAGCACCTGCCAGAGGCACTCACGGGGCACGGAGTCGTAGGCCTTCTTCAGGTCAATGAAGACGAAGAAACCCTTGGCTGTATGCTCACACACACACACACACACACACACACACACACACACACACACACACACACACACACACACACACACACACACACATGCGCACGCGCGCGCGCACACACACACACGCATGCACGCACACACACACATACACACACTACTACTACTACTACTACTACTACTACTACTACTACTACTACTACTACTACTACTACTACTACTACTACTACTACTACTACTACTACTACTACTACTACTATCAATCAGCTACCCCAGTGGGGTCACGCCGCCCTCCACTCAGAGAACTGAGCGCAAGGTGAGGGGCAGTGGCGCAAAACAAAACAGGAAGTACAGCAGAATGAATTGAAGAAAAAAAGAAATCAAAACAAGCTGCCATATTGATGGAAAAGAACTCACCAACAGAGGAAAGAAACATCACAAACCAGATGAACAGTCTGCTGCAGGTCCACTATAAAATGCAACGACTGAAAAAGGAACAATAATTATAATATTATAAAAAATAAATGTGAACATGATGTTTT